>NC_090832.1:92800050-93100050 GCF_028021215.1 Eschrichtius robustus
TGGGGAACCAATGAGAGACTAGCTCTAGGTCTTGGGACAGGCACAGCTCACTCTATTTTCCCATCAGGAAGAAGAATTAACCACAGGCTCAGCCTGCCGCCCGGAACCAAAATAGGGCCTGAAGCAATCCTGCGCTTTTGCGGCCAGCTCCCAAGAAAGCGAGTTGAAAAATGGAGCTCAGGGGCACTGCAATTCACAAACCTGCAGAGTTATAAATGATAACTCTCGTCCACAAATATATTGAGGGAAGGCAACGAAGAGGATTTGAAAGCAAGGCAGAATTGCAGGAAACAGATTTCAGGAGGGAGATTCGAATCGCCTTTAAAGCACAGGAAAAGCGGCAAAACCTCGACAATGATGCCCTTGGCCAAAAAGGGCGTATGCGTTTTTTCCTGAATATATTCAGGAAAAAAACGCATACGCTCTTTTTGGCCAACCAAGCAACCTGCAAAGGCAAATCAGCGCTACAAAGAAGTCTCGCTTCCCATCGGTCAAAAGGGCCATGCTGAATAAAGTGTCAAAACCAGAAATGCAGGACAGGCCATGGAGAAACGGGAGCCTTGCTACGCTGATGGGCGGGATGTAAATTGCCCACAGCCACTCTGGAGAGGTGTACGGTGTGTCTTGAAACATCTAAAAAACTCAGCTTAGAGAGCATAAGGCACTTCCACTCATGGGCGTACAAATTGGGAAAACTAAAAATCAGCAAGACACAGGCACCCCAAAGTTTAGGGCTGCTCTGTTGACAAGAACCTCCACTTCGTTACACCTTAAATATCCAGGAAAAAGAAAAATGGATAAAGAAGTTGTGGTCCTTATGTACAATGGAATATCACTCAGCCATGAAATCTACGTCATAAGGCTCGTAGCAGCATGATGAGTGGATTTAGGTACGACGATTCTACGTGAAATAAGTCACACAGAAAAAGACACTTATCATAAGATATCACTTATAGAGGGAATGTAAAAACCGCTACACTTGAACTGAATTACAAAACAGAAGAGAGTCACGCGTTTAGAAAACACGCTATGGCTGCTTAACGGGAAAGGTGAGGTGGGGTGATGCATAAAACAAGGGTTTCAAATTAGCTCAGATACCGTTCCATAAACCCAATATGTAATAGACAAGACCTACTCCTTGCTCAGTGAACGGGACTCAGCACCCCTATTCACCGCCCAAGAATATATCTGACTAGTAAGAATCTTAAAACCTATGTGTTGATATCTCTCTGTAAGTGACTCAAGTGGGTGTAAAGCGGCATACACACAGCAGTGAAAAGCACCTAAACCCAATTATAAAAATCAATTACTTTTAAAAACCCGTGAAGCAAAGAGAGTGAAAGAGAGAGAAATTCTTACAAAATTCGTTCAGGGGCTGTGATGCCACCTGGATTGACCATATCTAGACCCAAAGCTGATTGAGACATAAGGGTGGACACTCCTGGGGCTGAGAGGTTTGGTGAGGTTGGGCGAGCAAACGCAGACCCTTTAAAGTAATACTGCGTGGTACCCATCCCATGGGTCCCAAATATCCAGGTTCAAGGGCACCTTCCTACATCGAAAACATGCATGAGAAACCCCGAAGATGGTACACCGTGTGATCGGGAAAGGTTTCTAAAACGCACCTCATTTCTCATCTCCTTGTGCTCGGGTTCGCCATTCCAGCCACTTTCCTAGCAATCTCCCTCCTTGGAGAATCAGCACCTTTAACCTCCTGTTCCGTACAGGTTGCAATTTGTCCTGAGGAGGAAAGGGAAGAGGGGGAACCAATGAGAGACTAGCTCTAGGTCTTGGGACAGGCACAGCTCACTCTATTTTCCCATCAGGAAGAAGAATTAACCACAGGCTCAGCCTGCCGCCCGGAAGGAGAATAGGGCCTGAAGCAATCCTGCGCTTTTGCGGCCAGCTCCCAAGAAAGCGAGTTGAAAAATGGAGCTCAGGGGCACTGCAATTCACAAACCTGCAGAGTTATAAATGATAACTCTCGTCCACAAATATACTGTGGGAAGGCAACGAAGAGGATTTGAAAGCAAGGCAGAATTGCAGGAAACAGGTTTCAGGAGGGAGATTCGAATCGCCTTTAAAGCACAGGAAAAGCGGAAAAACCTCGACAATGATGCCCTTGGCCAAAAAGGGCGTATGCGTTTTTTCCTGAATATATTCAGGAAAAAACGCATACGCCCTTTTTGGCCAACCAAGCAACCTGCAAAGGCAAATCAGCGCTACAAAGATGTCTCGCTTCCCATCGGTCAAAAGGGCCATGCTGAATAAAGTGTCAAAACTAGAAATGCAGGACAGGCCATGGAGAAACGGGAGACTTGCTACGCTGATGGGCGGGATGTAAATTGCCCACAGCCACTCTGGAGAAGTGTACGGTGTGTCTTGAAACATCTAAAAAACTTAGCTTAGAGAGCATAGGGCACTTCCACTCATGGGCGTACAAATTGGGAAAACTAAAAATCAGCAAGACACAGGCACCGCAAAGTTTAGGGCTGCTCTGTTGACAAGAACCTCCACTTCGTTACACCTAAAATATCCCAGGAAAGAGAAAAATGGATAAAGAAGTTGTGGTCCTTACGTACAATGGAATATCACTCAGCCATGAAATCAACGTCATAAGGCTAGTAGCAGCAAGATGAGTGGATTTAGGTACGACGATGCTACGTGAAATAAGTCACACAGAAAAAGGCACTTATCATAAGATATCACTTATAGAGGGAATGTAAAAACCGCTACACTTGAACTGAATTACAAAACAGAAGAGAGTCACGCGTTTAGAAAACACGCTATGGCTGCTTAACGGGAAAGGTGAGGTGGGGTGATGCATAAAACAAGGGTTTCAAATTAGCTCAGATACCGTTCCATAAACCCAATATGTAATAGACAAGACCTACTCCTTGCTCAGTGAACGGGACTCAGCACCCCCTATTCACCGCCCAAGAATATATCTGACTAGTAAGAATCTTAAAACCTATGTGTTGATATCTCTCTGTAAGTGACTCAAGTGGGTGTAAAGCGGCATACACACAGCAGTGAAAAGCACCTAAACCCCATTATAAAAATCAATTACTTTTAAAAACCCGTGAAGCAAAGACAGTGAAAGAGAGAGAAATTCTTACAATATTCGTTCAGGGGCTGTGATGCCACGTGGATTGACCATATCTAGACCCACAGCTGACTGAGACATAAGGGTGGACACTCCTGGGGCTGAGAGGTTTGGTGAGGTTGGGCGAGCAAACGCAGACCCTTTAAAGTAATACTGCGTGGTACCCATCCATGGGTCCCAAATCTCCAGGTTCAAGGGCACCTTCCTACATCGAAAACATGCATGAGAAACCCAGAAGATGGTACACCGTGTGATCGGGAAAGGTTTCTAAAACGCACCTCATTTCTCATCTCCTTGTGCTCGGGTTCGCCATTCCAGCCGCTTTCCTAGCAATCTCCCTCCTTGGAGAATCAGCACCTTTAACCTCCTGTTCCGTACAGGTTGCAATTTGTCCTGAGGAGGAACGGGAAGAGGGGGAACCAATGAGAGACTAGCTCTAGGTCTTGGGACAGGCACAGGTCACTCTATTTTCCCATCAGGAAGAAGAATTAACCACAGGCTCAGCCTGCCGCCCGGAAGGAGAATAGGGCCTGAAGCAATCCTGCGCTTTTGCGGCCAGCTCCCAAGAAAGCGAGTTGAAAAATGGAGCTCAGGGGCACTGCAATTCACAAACCTGCAGAGTTATAAATGATAACTCTCGTCCACAAATATATTGAGGGAAGGCAACGAAGAGGATTTGGAAGCAAGGCAGAATTGCAGGAAACAGGTTTCAGGAGGGAGATTCGAATCGCCTTTAAAGCACAGGAAAAGCGGCAAAACCTCGAGAATGATGCCCTTGGCCAAAAAGGGAGTATGCGTTTTTTCCTGAATATATTCAGGAAAAAACGCATACGCCCTTTTTGGCCAACCAAGCAACCTGCAAAGGCAAATCAGCGCTACAAAGAAGTCTCGCTTCCCATCGGTCAAAAGGGCCATGCTGAATAAAGTGTCAAATCCAGAAATGCAGGACAGGCCATGGAGAAACGGGAGCCTTGCTACGCTGATGGGCGGGATGTAAATTGGCAACAGCAACTCTGGAGAGGTGTACGGTGTGTGTTGAAACATCTAAAATACTCAGCTTAGAGAGCATAGGGCACTTCCACTCGTGGGCGTATAAATTGGGAAAACTAAAAATCAGCAAGACACAGGCACCCCAAAGTTTAGGGCTGCTCTGTTGACAAGAACCTCCACTTCGTTACACCTTAAATATCCCAGGAAAGAGAAAAATGGATAAAGAAGTTGTGGTCCTTATGTACAATGGAATATCACTCAGCCATGAAATCTACGTCATAAGGCTCGTAGCAGCATGATGAGTGGATTTAGGTACGACGATTCTACGTGAAATAAGTCACACAGATAAAGACACTTATCATAAGATATCACTTATAGAGGGAATGTAAAAACCGCTACACTTGAACTGAATTACAAAACAGAAGAGAGTCACACGTTTAGAAAACACGCTATGGCTGCTTAACGGGAAAGGTGAGGTGGGGTGATGCATAAAACAAGGGTTTCAAATTAGCTCAGATACCGTTCCATAAACCCAATATGTAATAGACAAGACCTACTCCTTGCTCAGTGAACGGGACTCAGCACCCCCTATTCACCGCCCAAGAATATATCTGACTAGTAAGAATCTTAAAACCTATGTGTTGATATCTCTCTGTAAGTGACTCAAGTGGGTGTAAAGCAGCATACAAAGAGCAGTGAAAAGCAGCTAAACCCCATTATAAAAATCAATTACTTTTAAAAACCCGTGAAGCAAAGACAGTGAAAGAGAGAGAAATTCTTACAAAATTCGTTCAGGGGCTGTGATGCCACCTGGATTGACCATATCTAGACCCACAGCTGATTGAGACATAAGGGTGGACACTCCTGGGGCTGAGAGGTTTGGTGAGGTTGGGCGAGCAAACGCAGACCCTTTAAAGTAATACTGCGTGGTACCCATCCCATGGGTCCCAAATCTCCAGGTTCAAGGGCACCTTCCTACATCGAAAACATGCATGAGAAACCCAGAAGATGGTACACCGTGTGATCGGCAAAGGTTTCTAAAACGCACCTCATTTCTCATCTCCTTGTGCTCGGGTTCGCCATTCCAGCCGCTTTCCTAGCAATCTCCCTCCTTGGAGAATCAGCACCTTTAACCTCCTGTTCCGTACAGGTTGCAATTTGTCCTGAGGAGGAAAGGGAAGAGGGGGAACCAATGAGAGACTAGCTCTAGGTCTTGGGACAGGCACAGCTCACTCTATTTTCCCATCAGGAAGAAGAATTAACCACAGGCTCAGCCTGCCGCCCGGAAGGAGAATAGGGCCTGAAGCAATCCTGCGCTTTTGCGGCCAGCTCCCAAGAAAGCGAGTTGAAAAATGGAGCTCAGGGGCACTGCAATTCACAAATCTACAGAGTTATAAATGATAACTCTCGTCCACAAATATACTGTGGGAAGGCAACGAAGAGGATTTGAAAGCAAGGCCGAATTGCAGGAAACAGGTTTCAGGAGGGAGATTCGAATCGCCTTTAAAGCACAGGAAAAGCGGCAAAACCTCGACAATGATGCCCTTGGCCAAAAAGGGCGTATGCGTTTTTTCCTGAATATATTCAGGAAAAAACGCATACGCCCTTTTTGGCCAACCAAGCAACCTGCAAAGGCAAATCACCGCTACAAAGATGTCTCGCTTCCCATCGGTCAAAAGGGCCATGCTGAATAAAGTGTCAAAACCAGAAATGCAGGACAGGCCATGGAGAAACGGGAGCCTTGCTACGCTGATGGGCGGGATGTAAATTGGCCACAGCAACTCTGGAGAGGTGTACGGTGTGTGTTGAAACATCTAAAAAACTTAGCTTAGAGAGCATAGGGCACTTCCACTCCTGGGCGTATAAATTGGGAAAACTAAAAATCAGCAAGGCACAGGCACCCCAAAGTTTAGGGCTGCTCTGTTGACAAGAACCTCCACTTCGTTACACCTTAAATATCCCAGGAAAGAGAAAAATGGATAAAGAAGTTGTGGTCCTTATGTACAATGGAATATCACTCAGCCATGAAATCTACGTCATAAGGCTCGTAGCAGCATGATGAGTGGATTTAGGTACGACGATTCTACGTGAAATAAGTCACACAGAAAAAGACACTTATCATAAGATATCACTTATAGAGGGAATGTAAAAACCGCTACACTTGAACTGAATTACAAAACAGAAGAGAGTCACGCGTTTAGAAAACACGCTATGGCTGCTTAACGGGAAAGGTGAGGTGGGGTGATGCATAAAACAAGGGTTTCAAATTAGCTCAGATACCGTTCCATAAACCCAATATGTAATAGACAAGACCTACTCCTTGCTCAGTGAACGGGACTCAGCACCCCCTATTCACCGCCCAAGAATATATCTGACTAGTAAGAATCTTAAAACCTATGTGTTGATATCTCTCTGTAAGTGACTCAAGTGGGTGTAAAGCGGCATACACACAGCAGTGAAAAGCACCTAAACCCCATTATAAAAATCAATTACTTTTAAAAACCCGTGAAGCAAAGACAGTGAAAGAGAGAGAAATTCTTACAAAATTCGTTCAGGGGCTGTGATGCCACCTGGATTGACCATATCTAGACCCACAGCTGATTGAGACATAAGGGTGGACACTCCTGGGGCTGGGAGGTTTGGTGAGGTTGGGCGAGCAAACGCAGACCCTTTAAAGTAATACAGCGTGGTACCCATCCCATGGGTCCCAAATCTCCAGGTTCAAGGGCACCTTCCTACATCGAAAACATGCATGAGAAACCCAGAAGATGGTACACCGTGTGATCGGGAAAGGTTTCTAAAACGCACCTCATTTCTCATCTCCTTGTGCTCGGGTTCGCCATTCCAGCCGCTTTCCTAGCAATCTTCCTCCTTGGAGAATCAGCACCTTTAACCTCCTGTTCCGTACAGGTTGCAATTTGTCCTGTGGAGGAAAGGGAAGAGGGGGAACCAATGAGAGACTAGCTGTAGGTCTTGGGACAGGCACAGCTCACTCTATTTTCCCATCAGGAAGAAGAATTAACCACAGGCTCAGCCTGCCGCCCGGAAGGAGAATAGGGCCTGAAGCAATCCTGCGCTTTTGCGGCCAGCTCCCAAGAAAGCGAGTTGAAAAATGGAGCTCAGGGGAACTGCAATTCACAAACCTGCAGAGTTATAAATGATAACTCTCGTCCACAAATATATTGAGGGAAGGCAACGAAGAGGATTTGGAAGCAAGGCAGAATTGCAGGAAACAGGTTTCAGGAGGGAGATTCGAATCGCCTTTAAAGCACAGGAAAAGCGGCAAAACCTCAACAATGATGCCCTTGGCCAAAAAGGGCGTATGCGTTTTTTCCTGAATATATTCAGGAAAAAACGCATACGCCCTTTTTGGCCAACCAAGCAAACTGCAAAGGCAAATCAGCGCTACAAAGAAGTCTCGCTTCCCATCGGTCAAAAGGGCCATGCTGAATAAAGTGTCAAAACCAGAAATGCAGGACAGGCCATGGAGAAACGGGAGCCTTGCTACGCTGATGGGCGGGATGTAAATTGGCAACAGCAACTCTGGAGAGGTGTACGGTGTGTGTTGAAACATCTAAAATACTCAGCTTAGAGAGCATAGGGCACTTCCACTCGTGGGCGTATAAATTGGGAAAACTAAAAATCAGCAAGACACAGGCACCCCAAAGTTTAGGGCTGCTCTGTTGACAAGACCTCCACTTCGTTACACCTTAAATATCCCAGGAAAGAGAAAAATGGATAAAGAAGTTGTGGTCCTTATGTACAATGGAATATCACTCAGCCATGAAATCTACGTCATAAGGCTCGTAGCAGCATGATGAGTGGATTTAGGTACGACGATTCTACGTGAAATAAGTCACACAGAAAAAGACACTTATCATAAGATATCACTTATAGAGGGAATGTAAAAACCGCTACACTTGAACTGAATTACAAAACAGAAGAGAGTCACGCGTTTAGAAAACACGCTATGGCTGCTTAACGGGAAAGGTGAGGTGGGGTGATGCATAAAACAAGGGTTTCAAATTAGCTCAGATACCGTTCCATAAACCCAATATGTAATAGACAAGACCTACTCCTTGCTCAGTGAACGGGACTCAGCACCCCCTATTCACCGCTCAAGAATATATCTGACTAGTAAGAATCTTAAAACCTATGTGTTGATATCTCTCTGTAAGTGACTCAAGTGGGTGTAAAGCGGCATACACACAGCAGTGAAAAGCACCTAAACCCCATTATAAAAATCAATTACTTTTAAAAACCCATGAAGCAAAGACAGTGAAAGAGAGAGAAATTCTTACAAAATTCGTTCAGGGGCTGTGATGCCACCTGGATTGACCATATGTAGACCCACAGCTGATTGAGACATAAGGGTGGACACTCCTGGGGCTGAGAGTTTTGGTGAGGTTGGGCGAGCAAACGCAGACCCTTTAAAGTAATACTGCGTGGTACCCATCCCATGGGTCCCAAATCTCCAGGTTCAAGGGCACCTTCCTACATCGAAAACATGCATGAGAAACCCAGAAGATGGTACACCGTGTGATCGGGAAAGGTTTCTAAAACGCACCTCATTTCTCATCTCCTTGTGCTCGGGTTCGCCATTCCAGCCGCTTTCCTAGCAATCTCCCTCCTTGGAGAATCAGCACCTTTAACCTCCTGTTCCGTACAGGTTGCAATTTGTCCTGAGGAGGAACGGGAAGAGGGGGAACCAATGAGAGACTAGCTCTAGGTCTTGGGACAGTCACAGCTCACTCTATTTTCCCATCAGGAAGAAGAATTAACCACAGGCTCAGCCTGCAGCCCGGAACCAAAATAGGGCCTGAAGCAATCCTGCGCTTTTGCGGCCATCTCCCAAGAAAGCGAGTTGAAAAATGGAGCTCAGAGGCACTGCAATTCACAAACCTGCAGAGTTATAAATGATAACTCTCGTCCACAAATATATTGAGGGAAGGCAACGAAGAGGATTTGAAAGCAAGGCAGAATTGCAGGAAACAGATTTCAGGAGGGAGATTCGAATCGCCTTTAAAGCACAGGAAAAGCGGCAAAACCTCGACAATGATGCCCTTGGCCAAAAAGGGCCTATGCGTTTTTTCCTGAATATATTCAGGAAAAAACGCATACGCCCTTATTGGCCAACCAAGCAACCTGCAAAGGCAAATCAGCGCTACAAAGAAGTCTCGCTTCCCATCCGTCTAAAGGGCCATGCTGAAAAAAGTGTCAAAACCAGAAATGCAGGACAGGCCATGGAGAAACGGGAGCCTTGCTACGCTGATGGGCGGGATGTAAATTGCCCACAGCCACTCTGGAGAAGTGTACGGTGTGTCTTGAAACATCTAAAAAACTCAGCTTACAGAGCATAGGGCACTTCCACTCATGGGCATACAAATTGGGAAAACTAAAAATCAGCAAGACACAGGCACCCCAAAGTTTAGGGCTGCTCTGTTGACAAGAACCTGCACTTCGTTACACCTTAAATATCCCAGGAAAGAGAAAAATGGATAAAGAAGTTGTGGTCCTTATGTACAATGGAATATCACTCAGCCATGAAATCTACGTCATAAGGCTCGTAGCAGCATGATGAGTGGATTTAGGTACGACGATTCTACGTGAAATAAGTCACACAGAAAAAGACACTTATCATAAGATATCACTTATAGAGGGAATGTAAAAACCACTACACTTGAACTGAATTACAAAACAGAAGAGAGTCACGCGTTTAGAAAACACGCTATGGCTGCTTAACGGGAAAGGTGAGGTGGGGTTATGCATAAAACAAGGGTTTCAAATTAGCTCAGATACCGTTCCATAAACCCAATATGTAATAGACAAGACCTACTCCTTGCTCAGTGAACGGGACTCAGCACCCCCTATTCAACGCCCAAGAATATATCTGACTAGTAAGAATCTTAAAACCTATGTGTTGATATCTCTCTGTAAGTGACTCAAGTGGGTGTAAAGCGGCATACACACAGCAGTGAAAAGCACCTAAACCCCATTATAAAAATCAATTACTTTTAAAAACCCGTGAAGCAAAGACAGTGAAAGAGAGAGAAATTCTTACAAAATTCGTTCAGGGGCTGTGATGCCACCTGGATTGACCATATCTAGACCCACAGCTGATTGAGACATAAGGGTGGACACTCCTGGGGCTGAGAGGTTTGGTGAGGTTGGGCGAGCAAACGCAGACCCTTTAACGTAATACTGCGTGGTACCCATCCCATGGGTCCCAAATCTCCAGGTTCAAGGGCACCTTCCTACATCGAAAACATGCATGAGAAACCCAGAAGATGGTACACCGTGTGATCGGGAAAGGTTTCTAAAACGCACCTCATTTCTCATCTCCTTGTGCTCGGGTTCGCCATTCCAGCCGCTTTCCTAGCAATCTCCCTCCTTGGAGAATCAGCACCTTTAACCTCCTGTTCCGTACAGGTTGCAATTTGTCCTGAGGAGGAACGGGAAGAGGGGGAACCAATGAGAGACTAGCTCTAGGTCTTGGGACAGGCACAGCTCACTCTATTTTCCCATCAGGAAGAAGAATTAACCACAGGCTCAGCCTGCCGCCCGGAACCAAAATAGGGCCTGAAGCAATCCTGCGCTTTTGCGGCCAGCTCCCAAGAAAGCGAGTTGAAAAATGGAGCTCAGGGGCACTGCAATTCACAAACCTGCAGAGTTATAAATGATAACTCTCGTCCACAAATATATTGAGGGAAGGCAACGAAGAGGATTTGGAAGCAAGGCAGAATTGCAGGAAACAGGTTTCAGGAGGGAGATTCGAATCGCCTTTAAAGCACAGGAAAAGCGGCAAAACCTCGAGAATGATGCCCTTGGCCAAAAAGGGAGTATGCGTTTTTTCCTGAATATATTCAGGAAAAAACGCATACGCCCTTTTTGGCCAACCAAGCAACCTGCAAAGGCAAATCAGCGCTACAAAGATGTCTCGCTTCCCATCGGTCAAAAGGGCCATGCTGAATAAAGTGTCAAAACTAGAAATGCAGGACAGGCCATGGAGAAACGGGAGACTTGCTACGCTGATGGGCGGGATGTAAATTGCCCACAGCCACTCTGGAGAAGTGTACGGTGTGTCTTGAAACATCTAAAAAACTTAGCTTAGAGAGCATAGGGCACTTCCACTCATGGGCGTACAAATTGGGAAAACTAAAAATCAGCAAGACACAGGCACCGCAAAGTTTAGGGCTGCTCTGTTGACAAGAACCTCCACTTCGTTACACCTAAAATATCCCAGGAAAGAGAAAAATGGATAAAGAAGTTGTGGTCCTTACGTACAATGGAATATCACTCAGCCATGAAATCAACGTCATAAGGCTAGTAGCAGCAAGATGAGTGGATTTAGGTACGACGATGCTACGTGAAATAAGTCACACAGAAAAAGGCACTTATCATAAGATATCACTTATAGAGGGAATGTAAAAACCGCTACACTTGAACTGAATTACAAAACAGAAGAGAGTCACGCGTTTAGAAAACACGCTATGGCTGCTTAACGGGAAAGGTGAGGTGGGGTGATGCATAAAACAAGGGTTTCAAATTAGCTCAGATACCGTTCCATAAACCCAATATGTAATAGACAAGACCTACTCCTTGCTCAGTGAACGGGACTCAGCACCCCCTATTCACCGCCCAAGAATATATCTGACTAGTAAGAATCTTAAAACCTATGTGTTGATATCTCTCTGTAAGTGACTCAAGTGGGTGTAAAGCGGCATACACACAGCAGTGAAAAGCACCTAAACCCCATTATAAAAATCAATTACTTTTAAAAACCCGTGAAGCAAAGACAGTGAAAGAGAGAGAAATTCTTACAATATTCGTTCAGGGGCTGTGATGCCACGTGGATTGACCATATCTAGACCCACAGCTGACTGAGACATAAGGGTGGACACTCCTGGGGCTGAGAGGTTTGGTGAGGTTGGGCGAGCAAACGCAGACCCTTTAAAGTAATACTGCGTGGTACCCATCCCATGGGTCCCAAATCTCCAGGTTCAAGGGCACCTTCCTACATCGAAAACATGCATGAGAAACCCAGAAGATGGTACACCGTGTGATCGGGAAAGGTTTCTAAAACGCACCTCATTTCTCATCTCCTTGTGCTCGGGTTCGCCATTCCAGCCGCTTTCCTAGCAATCTCCCTCCTTGGAGAATCAGCACCTTTAACCTCCTGTTCCGTACAGGTTGCAATTTGTCCTGAGGAGGAACGGGAAGAGGGGGAACCAATGAGAGACTAGCTCTAGGTCTTGGGACAGGCACAGGTCACTCTATTTTCCCATCAGGAAGAAGAATTAACCACAGGCTCAGCCTGCCGCCCGGAAGGAGAATAGGGCCTGAAGCAATCCTGCGCTTTTGCGGCCAGCTCCCAAGAAAGCGAGTTGAAAAATGGAGCTCAGGGGCACTGCAATTCACAAACCTGCAGAGTTATAAATGATAACTCTCGTCCACAAATATATTGAGGGAAGGCAACGAAGAGGATTTGGAAGCAAGGCAGAATTGCAGGAAACAGGTTTCAGGAGGGAGATTCGAATCGCCTTTAAAGCACAGGAAAAGCGGCAAAACCTCGAGAATGATGCCCTTGGCCAAAAAGGGAGTATGCGTTTTTTCCTGAATATATTCAGGAAAAAACGCATACGCCCTTTTTGGCCAACCAAGCAACCTGCAAAGGCAAATCAGCGCTACAAAGAAGTCTCGCTTCCCATCGGTCAAAAGGGCCATGCTGAATAAAGTGTCAAATCCAGAAATGCAGGACAGGCCATGGAGAAACGGGAGCCTTGCTACGCTGATGGGCGGGATGTAAATTGGCAACAGCAACTCTGGAGAGGTGTACGGTGTGTGTTGAAACATCTAAAATACTCAGCTTAGAGAGCATAGGGCACTTCCACTCGTGGGCGTATAAATTGGGAAAACTAAAAATCAGCAAGACACAGGCACCCCAAAGTTTAGGGCTGCTCTGTTGACAAGAACCTCCACTTCGTTACACCTTAAATATCCCAGGAAAGAGAAAAATGGATAAAGAAGTTGTGGTCCTTATGTACAATGGAATATCACTCAGCCATGAAATCTACGTCATAAGGCTCGTAGCAGCATGATGAGTGGATTTAGGTACGACGATTCTACGTGAAATAAGTCACACAGATAAAGACACTTATCATAAGATATCACTTATAGAGGGAATGTAAAAACCGCTACACTTGAACTGAATTACAAAACAGAAGAGAGTCACACGTTTAGAAAACACGCTATGGCTGCTTAACGGGAAAGGTGAGGTGGGGTGATGCATAAAACAAGGGTTTCAAATTAGCTCAGATACCGTTCCATAAACCCAATATGTAATAGAAAAGACCTACTCCTTGCTCAGTGAACGGGACTCAGCACCCCCTATTCACCGCTCAAGAATATATCTGACTAGTAAGAATCTTAAAACCTATGTGTTGATATCTCTCTGTAAGTGACTCAAGTGGGTGTAAAGCGGCATACACACAGCAGTGAAAAGCACCTAAACCCCATTATAAAAATCAATTACTTTTAAAAACCCGTGAAGCAAAGACAGTGAAAGAGAGAGAAATTCTTACAAAATTCGTTCAGGGGCTGTGATGCCACCTGGATTGACCATATCTAGACCCACAGCTGATTGAGACATAAGGGTGGACACTCCTGGGGCTGAGAGGTTTGGTGAGGTTGGGCGAGCAAACGCAGACCCTTTAAAGTAATACTGCGTGGTACCCATCCCATGGGTCCCAAATCTCCAGGTTCAAGGGCACCTTCCTACATCGAAAACATGCATGAGAAACCCAGAAGATGGTACACCGTGTGATCGGGAAAGGTTTCTAAAACGCACCTCATTTCTCAACTCCTTGTGCTCGGGTTCGCCATTCCAGCCGCTTTCCTAGCAATCTCCCTCCTTGGAGAATCAGCACCTTTAACCTCCTGTTCCGTACAGGTTGCAATTTGTCCTGAGGAGGAAAGGGAAGAGGGGGAACCAATGAGAGACTAGCTCTAGGTCTTGGGACAGGCACAGCTCACTCTATTTTCCCATCAGGAAGAAGAATTAACCACAGGCTCAGCCTGCCGCCCGGAAGGAGAATAGGGCCTGAAGCAATCCTGCGCTTTTGCGGCCAGCTCCCAAGAAAGCGAGTTGAAAAATGGAGCTCAGGGGCACTGCAATTCACAAACCTGCAGAGTTATAAATGATAACTCTCGTCCACAAATATACTGTGGGAAGGCAACGAAGAGGATTTGAAAGCAAGGCAGAATTGCAGGAAACAGGTTTCAGGAGGGAGATTCGAATCGCCTTTAAAGCACAGGAAAAGCGGCAAAACCTCGACAATGATGCCCTTGGCCAAAAAGGGGGTATGCGTTTTTTCCTGAATATATTCAGGAAAAAACGCATACCCCCTTTTTGGCCAACCAAGCAACCTGCAAAGGCAAATCAGCGCTACAAAGATGTCTCGCTTCCCATCGGTCAAAAGGGCCATGCTGAATAAAGTGTCAAAACTAGAAATGCAGGACAGGCCATGGAGAAACGGGAGCCTTGCTACGCTGATGGGCGGGATGTAAATTGCCCACAGCCACTCTGGAGAAGTGTACGGTGTGTCTTGAAACATCTAAAAAACTTAGCTTAGAGAGCATAGGGCACTTCCACTCATGGGCGTACAAATTGGGAAAACTAAAAATCAGCAAGACACAGGCACCCCAAAGTTTAGGGCTGCTCTGTTGACAAGAACCTCCACTTCGTTACACGTAAAATATCCCAGGAAAGAGAAAAATGGATAAAGAAGTTGTGGTCCTTATGTACAATGGAATATCACTCAGCCATGAAATCAACGTCATAAGGCTAGTAGCAGCAAGATAAGTGGATTTAGGTACGACGATTCTACGTGAAATAAGTCACACAGAAAAAGACACTTATCATAAGATATCACTTATAGAGGGAATGTAAAAACCGCTACACTTGAACTGAATTACAAAACAGAAGAGAGTCACACATTTAGAAAACACACTATGGCTGCTTAACTGGAAAGGTGAGGTGGGGTGATGCATAAAACAAGGGTTTCAAATTAGCTCAGATACCGTTCCATAAACCCAATATGTAATAGACAAGACCTACTCCTTGCTCAGTGAACGGGACTCAGCACCCCCTATTCACCGCCCAAGAATATATCTGACTAGTAAGAATCTTAAAACCTATGTGTTGATATCTCTCTGTAAGTGACTCAAGTGGGTGTAAAGCAGCATACAAAGAGCAGTGAAAAGCAGCTAAACCCCATTATAAAAATCAATTACTTTTAAAAACCCGTGAAGCAAAGACAGTGAAAGAGAGAGAAATTCTTACAAAATTCGTTCAGGGGCTGTGATGCCACCTGGATTGACCATATCTAGACCCACAGCTGATTGAGACATAAGGGTGGACACTCCTGGGGCTGAGAGGTTTGGTGAGGTTGGGCGAGCAAACGCAGACCCTTTAAAGTAATACTGCGTGGTACCCATCCCATGGGTCCCAAATCTCCAGGTTCAAGGGCACCTTCCTACATCGAAAACATGCATGAGAAACCCAGAAGATGGTACACCGTGTGATCGGCAAAGGTTTCTAAAACGCACCTCATTTCTCATCTCCTTGTGCTCGGGTTCGCCATTCCAGCCGCTTTCCTAGCAATCTCCCTCCTTGGAGAATCAGCACCTTTAACCTCCTGTTCCGTACAGGTTGCAATTTGTCCTGAGGAGGAAAGGGAAGAGGGGGAACCAATGAGAGACTAGCTCTAGGTCTTGGGACAGGCACAGCTCACTCTATTTTCCCATCAGGAAGAAGAATTAACCACAGGCTCAGCCTGCCGCCCGGAAGGAGAATAGGGCCTGAAGCAATCCTGCGCTTTTGCGGCCAGCTCCCAAGAAAGCGAGTTGAAAAATGGAGCTCAGGGGCACTGCAATTCACAAATCTACAGAGTTATAAATGATAACTCTCGTCCACAAATATACTGTGGGAAGGCAACGAAGAGGATTTGAAAGCAAGGCCGAATTGCAGGAAACAGGTTTCAGGAGGGAGATTCGAATCGCCTTTAAAGCACAGGAAAAGCGGCAAAACCTCGACAATGATGCCCTTGGCCAAAAAGGGCGTATGCGTTTTTTCCTGAATATATTCAGGAAAAAACGCATACGCCCTTTTTGGCCAACCAAGCAACCTGCAAAGGCAAATCACCGCTACAAAGATGTCTCGCTTCCCATCGGTCAAAAGGGCCATGCTGAATAAAGTGTCAAAACCAGAAATGCAGGACAGGCCATGGAGAAACGGGAGCCTTGCTACGCTGATGGGCGGGATGTAAATTGGCCACAGCAACTCTGGAGAGGTGTACGGTGTGTGTTGAAACATCTAAAAAACTTAGCTTAGAGAGCATAGGGCACTTCCACTCCTGGGCGTATAAATTGGGAAAACTAAAAATCAGCAAGGCACAGGCACCCCAAAGTTTAGGGCTGCTCTGTTGACAAGAACCTCCACTTCGTTACACCTTAAATATCCCAGGAAAGAGAAAAATGGATAAAGAAGTTGTGGTCCTTATGTACAATGGAATATCACTCAGCCATGAAATCTACGTCATAAGGCTCGTAGCAGCATGATGAGTGGATTTAGGTACGACGATTCTACGTGAAATAAGTCACACAGAAAAAGACACTTATCATAAGATATCACTTATAGAGGGAATGTAAAAACCGCTACACTTGAACTGAATTACAAAACAGAAGAGAGTCACGCGTTTAGAAAACACGCTATGGCTGCTTAACGGGAAAGGTGAGGTGGGGTGATGCATAAAACAAGGGTTTCAAATTAGCTCAGATACCGTTCCATAAACCCAATATGTAATAGACAAGACCTACTCCTTGCTCAGTGAACGGGACTCAGCACCCCCTATTCACCGCCCAAGAATATATCTGACTAGTAAGAATCTTAAAACCTATGTGTTGATATCTCTCTGTAAGTGACTCAAGTGGGTGTAAAGCGGCATACACACAGCAGTGAAAAGCACCTAAACCCCATTATAAAAATCAATTACTTTTAAAAACCCGTGAAGCAAAGACAGTGAAAGAGAGAGAAATTCTTACAAAATTCGTTCAGGGGCTGTGATGCCACCTGGATTGACCATATCTAGACCCACAGCTGATTGAGACATAAGGGTGGACACTCCTGGGGCTGGGAGGTTTGGTGAGGTTGGGCGAGCAAACGCAGACCCTTTAAAGTAATACAGCGTGGTACCCATCCCATGGGTCCCAAATCTCCAGGTTCAAGGGCACCTTCCTACATCGAAAACATGCATGAGAAACCCAGAAGATGGTACACCGTGTGATCGGGAAAGGTTTCTAAAACGCACCTCATTTCTCATCTCCTTGTGCTCGGGTTCGCCATTCCAGCCGCTTTCCTAGCAATCTTCCTCCTTGGAGAATCAGCACCTTTAACCTCCTGTTCCGTACAGGTTGCAATTTGTCCTGTGGAGGAAAGGGAAGAGGGGGAACCAATGAGAGACTAGCTGTAGGTCTTGGGACAGGCACAGCTCACTCTATTTTCCCATCAGGAAGAAGAATTAACCACAGGCTCAGCCTGCCGCCCGGAAGGAGAATAGGGCCTGAAGCAATCCTGCGCTTTTGCGGCCAGCTCCCAAGAAAGCGAGTTGAAAAATGGAGCTCAGGGGAACTGCAATTCACAAACCTGCAGAGTTATAAATGATAACTCTCGTCCACAAATATATTGAGGGAAGGCAACGAAGAGGATTTGGAAGCAAGGCAGAATTGCAGGAAACAGGTTTCAGGAGGGAGATTCGAATCGCCTTTAAAGCACAGGAAAAGCGGCAAAACCTCAACAATGATGCCCTTGGCCAAAAAGGGCGTATGCGTTTTTTCCTGAATATATTCAGGAAAAAACGCATACGCCCTTTTTGGCCAACCAAGCAAACTGCAAAGGCAAATCAGCGCTACAAAGAAGTCTCGCTTCCCATCGGTCAAAAGGGCCATGCTGAATAAAGTGTCAAAACCAGAAATGCAGGACAGGCCATGGAGAAACGGGAGCCTTGCTACGCTGATGGGCGGGATGTAAATTGGCAACAGCAACTCTGGAGAGGTGTACGGTGTGTGTTGAAACATCTAAAATACTCAGCTTAGAGAGCATAGGGCACTTCCACTCGTGGGCGTATAAATTGGGAAAACTAAAAATCAGCAAGACACAGGCACCCCAAAGTTTAGGGCTGCTCTGTTGACAAGACCTCCACTTCGTTACACCTTAAATATCCCAGGAAAGAGAAAAATGGATAAAGAAGTTGTGGTCCTTATGTACAATGGAATATCACTCAGCCATGAAATCTACGTCATAAGGCTCGTAGCAGCATGATGAGTGGATTTAGGTACGACGATTCTACGTGAAATAAGTCACACAGAAAAAGACACTTATCATAAGATATCACTTATAGAGGGAATGTAAAAACCGCTACACTTGAACTGAATTACAAAACAGAAGAGAGTCACGCGTTTAGAAAACACGCTATGGCTGCTTAACGGGAAAGGTGAGGTGGGGTGATGCATAAAACAAGGGTTTCAAATTAGCTCAGATACCGTTCCATAAACCCAATATGTAATAGACAAGACCTACTCCTTGCTCAGTGAACGGGACTCAGCACCCCCTATTCACCGCTCAAGAATATATCTGACTAGTAAGAATCTTAAAACCTATGTGTTGATATCTCTCTGTAAGTGACTCAAGTGGGTGTAAAGCGGCATACACACAGCAGTGAAAAGCACCTAAACCCCATTATAAAAATCAATTACTTTTAAAAACCCATGAAGCAAAGACAGTGAAAGAGAGAGAAATTCTTACAAAATTCGTTCAGGGGCTGTGATGCCACCTGGATTGACCATATGTAGACCCACAGCTGATTGAGACATAAGGGTGGACACTCCTGGGGCTGAGAGTTTTGGTGAGGTTGGGCGAGCAAACGCAGACCCTTTAAAGTAATACTGCGTGGTACCCATCCCATGGGTCCCAAATCTCCAGGTTCAAGGGCACCTTCCTACATCGAAAACATGCATGAGAAACCCAGAAGATGGTACACCGTGTGATCGGGAAAGGTTTCTAAAACGCACCTCATTTCTCATCTCCTTGTGCTCGGGTTCGCCATTCCAGCCGCTTTCCTAGCAATCTCCCTCCTTGGAGAATCAGCACCTTTAACCTCCTGTTCCGTACAGGTTGCAATTTGTCCTGAGGAGGAACGGGAAGAGGGGGAACCAATGAGAGACTAGCTCTAGGTCTTGGGACAGTCACAGCTCACTCTATTTTCCCATCAGGAAGAAGAATTAACCACAGGCTCAGCCTGCAGCCCGGAACCAAAATAGGGCCTGAAGCAATCCTGCGCTTTTGCGGCCATCTCCCAAGAAAGCGAGTTGAAAAATGGAGCTCAGAGGCACTGCAATTCACAAACCTGCAGAGTTATAAATGATAACTCTCGTCCACAAATATATTGAGGGAAGGCAACGAAGAGGATTTGAAAGCAAGGCAGAATTGCAGGAAACAGATTTCAGGAGGGAGATTCGAATCGCCTTTAAAGCACAGGAAAAGCGGCAAAACCTCGACAATGATGCCCTTGGCCAAAAAGGGCCTATGCGTTTTTTCCTGAATATATTCAGGAAAAAACGCATACGCCCTTATTGGCCAACCAAGCAACCTGCAAAGGCAAATCAGCGCTACAAAGAAGTCTCGCTTCCCATCCGTCTAAAGGGCCATGCTGAAAAAAGTGTCAAAACCAGAAATGCAGGACAGGCCATGGAGAAACGGGAGCCTTGCTACGCTGATGGGCGGGATGTAAATTGCCCACAGCCACTCTGGAGAAGTGTACGGTGTGTCTTGAAACATCTAAAAAACTCAGCTTACAGAGCATAGGGCACTTCCACTCATGGGCATACAAATTGGGAAAACTAAAAATCAGCAAGACACAGGCACCCCAAAGTTTAGGGCTGCTCTGTTGACAAGAACCTGCACTTCGTTACACCTTAAATATCCCAGGAAAGAGAAAAATGGATAAAGAAGTTGTGGTCCTTATGTACAATGGAATATCACTCAGCCATGAAATCTACGTCATAAGGCTCGTAGCAGCATGATGAGTGGATTTAGGTACGACGATTCTACGTGAAATAAGTCACACAGAAAAAGACACTTATCATAAGATATCACTTATAGAGGGAATGTAAAAACCACTACACTTGAACTGAATTACAAAACAGAAGAGAGTCACGCGTTTAGAAAACACGCTATGGCTGCTTAACGGGAAAGGTGAGGTGGGGTTATGCATAAAACAAGGGTTTCAAATTAGCTCAGATACCGTTCCATAAACCCAATATGTAATAGACAAGACCTACTCCTTGCTCAGTGAACGGGACTCAGCACCCCCTATTCAACGCCCAAGAATATATCTGACTAGTAAGAATCTTAAAACCTATGTGTTGATATCTCTCTGTAAGTGACTCAAGTGGGTGTAAAGCGGCATACACACAGCAGTGAAAAGCACCTAAACCCCATTATAAAAATCAATTACTTTTAAAAACCCGTGAAGCAAAGACAGTGAAAGAGAGAGAAATTCTTACAAAATTCGTTCAGGGGCTGTGATGCCACCTGGATTGACCATATCTAGACCCACAGCTGATTGAGACATAAGGGTGGACACTCCTGGGGCTGAGAGGTTTGGTGAGGTTGGGCGAGCAAACGCAGACCCTTTAACGTAATACTGCGTGGTACCCATCCCATGGGTCCCAAATCTCCAGGTTCAAGGGCACCTTCCTACATCGAAAACATGCATGAGAAACCCAGAAGATGGTACACCGTGTGATCGGGAAAGGTTTCTAAAACGCACCTCATTTCTCATCTCCTTGTGCTCGGGTTCGCCATTCCAGCCGCTTTCCTAGCAATCTCCCTCCTTGGAGAATCAGCACCTTTAACCTCCTGTTCCGTACAGGTTGCAATTTGTCCTGAGGAGGAACGGGAAGAGGGGGAACCAATGAGAGACTAGCTCTAGGTCTTGGGACAGGCACAGCTCACTCTATTTTCCCATCAGGAAGAAGAATTAACCACAGGCTCAGCCTGCCGCCCGGAACCAAAATAGGGCCTGAAGCAATCCTGCGCTTTTGCGGCCAGCTCCCAAGAAAGCGAGTTGAAAAATGGAGCTCAGGGGCACTGCAATTCACAAACCTGCAGAGTTATAAATGATAACTCTCGTCCACAAATATATTGAGGGAAGGCAACGAAGAGGATTTGGAAGCAAGGCAGAATTGCAGGAAACAGGTTTCAGGAGGGAGATTCGAATCGCCTTTAAAGCACAGGAAAAGCGGCAAAACCTCGAGAATGATGCCCTTGGCCAAAAAGGGAGTATGCGTTTTTTCCTGAATATATTCAGGAAAAAACGCATACGCCCTTTTTGGCCAACCAAGCAACCTGCAAAGGCAAATCAGCGCTACAAAGAAGTCTCGCTTCCCATCGGTCAAAAGGGCCATGCTGAATAAAGTGTCAAAACCAGAAATGCAGGACAGGCCATGGAGAAACGGGAGCCTTGCTACGCTGATGGGCGGGATGTAAATTGCCCACAGCCACTCTGGAGAGGTGTACGGTGTGTCTTGAAACATCTAAAAAACTCAGCTTAGAGAGCATAAGGCACTTCCACTCATGGGCGTACAAATTGGGAAAACTAAAAATCAGCAAGACACAGGCACCCCAAAGTTTAGGGCTGCTCTGTTGACAAGAACCTCCACTTCGTTACACCTTAAATATCCCAGGAAAGAGAAAAATGGATAAAGAAGTTGTGGTCCTTATGTACAATGGAATATCACTCAGCCATGAAATCTACGTCATAAGGCTCGTAGCAGCATGATGAGTGGATTTAGGTACGACGATTCTACGTGAAATAAGTCACACAGATAAAGACACTTATCATAAGATATCACTTATAGAGGGAATGTAAAAACCGCTACACTTGAACTGAATTACAAAACAGAAGAGAGTCACACGTTTAGAAAACACGCTATGGCTGCTTAACGGGAAAGGTGAGGTGGGGTGATGCATAAAACAAGGGTTTCAAATTAGCTCAGATACCGTTCCATAAACCCAATATGTAATAGACAAGACCTACTCCTAGCTCAGTGAACGGGACTCAGCACCCCCTATTCACCGCTCAAGAATATATCTGACTAGTAAGAATCTTAAAACCTATGTGTTGATATCTCTCTGTAAGTGACTCAAGTGGGTGTAAAGCGGCATACACACAGCAGTGAAAAGCACCTAAACCCCATTATAAAAATCAATTACTTTTAAAAACCCGTGAAGCAAAGAGAGTGAAAGAGAGATAAATTCTTACAAAATTCGTTCACGGGCTGTGATGCCACCTGGATTGACCATATCTAGACCCACAGCTGATTGAGACATAAGGGTGGACACTCCTGGGGCTGAGAGGTTTGGTGAGGTTGGGCGAGCAAACGCAGACCCTTTAAAGTAATACTGCGTGGTACCCATCCCATGGGTCCCAAATCTCCAGGTTCAAGGGCACCTTCCTACATCGAAAACATGCATGAGAAACCCAGAAGATGGTACACCGTGTGATCGGGAAAGGTTTCTAAAACGCACCTCATTTCTCATCTCCTTGTGCTCGGGTTCGCCATTCCAGCCGCTTTCCTAGCAATCTCCCTCCTTGGAGAATCAGCACCTTTAACCTCCTGTTCCGTACAGGTTGCAATTTGTCCTGAGGAGGAACGGGAAGAGGGGGAACCAATGAGAGACTAGCTCTAGGTCTTGGGACAGGCACAGGTCACTCTATTTTCCCATCAGGAAGAAGAATTAACCACAGGCTCAGCCTGCCGCCCGGAAGGAGAATAGGGCCTGAAGCAATCCTGCGCTTTTGCGGCCAGCTCCCAAGAAAGCGAGTTGAAAAATGGAGCTCAGGGGCACTGCAATTCACAAACCTGCAGAGTTATAAATGATAACTCTCGTCCACAAATATATTGAGGGAAGGCAACGAAGAGGATTTGGAAGCAAGGCAGAATTGCAGGAAACAGGTTTCAGGAGGGAGATTCGAATCGCCTTTAAAGCACAGGAAAAGCGGCAAAACCTCGACAATGATGCCCTTGGCCAAAAAGGGCGTATGCGTTTTTTCCTGAATATATTCAGGAAAAAACGCATACGCCCTTTTTGGCCAACCAAGCAACCTGCAAAGGCAAATCAGCGCTACAAAGAAGTCTCGCTTCCCATCGGTCAAAAGGGCCATGCTGAATAAAGTGTCAAAACTAGAAAAGCAGGACAGGCCATGGAGAAACGGGAGCCTTGCTACGCTGATGGGCGGGATGTAAATTGCCCACAGCCACTCTGGAGAAGTGTACGGTGTGTCTTGAAACATCTAAAAAACTTAGCTTAGAGAGCATAGGGCACTTCCACTCATGGGCGTACAAATTGGGAAAACTAAAACTCAGCAAGACACAGGCACCCCAAAGTTTAGGGCTGCTCTGTTGACAAGAACCTCCACTTCGTTACACCTAAAATATCCCAGGAAAGAGAAAAATGGATAAAGAAGTTGTGGTCCTTATGTACAATGGAATATCACTCAGCCATGAAATCAACGTCATAAGGCTAGTAGCAGCAAGATGAGTGGATTTAGGTACGACGATTCTACGTGAAATAAGTCACACAGAAAAAGACACTTATCATAAGATATCACTGATAGAGGGAATGTAAAAACCGCTACACTTGAACTGAATTACAAAACAGAAGAGAGTCACGCGTTTAGAAAATACGCTATGGCTGCTTTACGGGAAAGGTGAGGTGGGGTGATGCATAAAACAAGGGTTTCAAATTAGCTCAGATACCGTTCCATAAACCCAATATGTAATAGACAAGACCTACTCCTTGCTCAGTGAACGGGACTCAGCACCCCCTATTCACCGCCCAAGAATATATCTGACTAGTAAGAATCTTAAAACCTATGTGTTGATATCTCTCTGTAAGTGACTCAAGTGGGTGTAAAGCGGCATACGCACAGCAGTGTAAAGCACCTAAACCCCATTATAAAAATCAATTACTTTTAAAAACCCGTGAAGCAAAGACAGTGAAAGAGAGAGAAATTCTTACAAAATTCGTTCAGGGGCTGTGATGCCACCTGGATTGACCATATCTAGACCCACAGCTGATTGAGACATAAGGGTGGACACTCCTGGGGCTGAGAGTTTTGGTGAGGTTGGGCGAGCAAACGCAGACCCTTTAAAGTAATACTGCGTGGTACCCATCCCATGGGTCCAAAATCTCCAGGTTCAAGGGCACCTTCCTACATCGAAAACATGCATGAGAAACCCAGAAGATGGTACACCGTGTGATCGGGAAAGGTTTCTAAAACGCACCTCATTTCTCATCTCCTTGTGCTCGGGTTCGCCATTCCAGCCGCTTTCCTAGAAAACTCCCTCCTTGGAGAATCAGCACCTTTAACCTCCTGTTCCCTACAGGTTGCAATTTGTCCTGAGGAGGAACGGGAAGAGGGGGAACCAATGAGAGACTAGCTCTAGGTCTTGGGACAGGCACAGCTCACTCTATTTTCCCATCAGGAAGAAGAATTAACCACAGGCTCAGCCTGCAGCCCGGAACCAAAATAGGGCCTGAAGCAATCCTGCGCTTTTGCGGCCATCTCCCAAGAAAGCGAGTTGAAAAATGGAGCTCAGGGGCACTGCAATTCACAAACCTGCAGGGTTATAAATGATAACTCTCGTCCACAAATATATTGAGGGAAGGCAACGAAGAGGATTTGAAAGCAAGGCAGAATTGCAGGAAACAGGTTTCAGGAGGGAGATTCGAATCGCCTTTAAAGCACAGGAAAAGCGGCAAAACCTCGACAATGATGCCCTTGGCCAAAAAGGGCCTATGCGTTTTTTCCTGAATATATTCAGGAAAAAACGCATACGCCCTTATTGGCCAACCAAGCAACCTGCAAAGGCAAATCAACGCTACAAAGAAGTCTCGCTTCCCATCCGTCTAAAGGGCCATGCTGAATAAAGTGTCAAAACCAGAAATGCAGGACAGGCCATGGAGAAACGGGAGCCTTGCTACGCTGATGGGCGGGATGTAAATTGCCCACAGCCACTCTGGAGAAGTGTACGGTGTGTCTTGAAACATCTAAAAAACTCAGCTTACAGAGCATAGGGCACTTCCACTCATGGGCATACAAATTGGGAAAACTAAAAATCAGCAAGACACAGGCACCCCAAAGTTTAGGGCTGCTCTGTTGACAAGAACCTGCACTTCGTTACACCTTAAATATCCCAGGAAAGAGAAAAATGGATAAAGAAGTTGTGGTCCTTATGTACAATGGAATATCACTCAGCCATGAAATCTACGTCATAAGGCTCGTAGCAGCATGATGAGTGGATTTAGGTACGACGATTCTACGTGAAATAAGTCACACAGAAAAAGACACTTATCATAAGATATCACTTATAGAGGGAATGTAAAAACCGCTACACTTGAACTGAATTACAAAACAGAAGAGAGTCACGCGTTTAGAAAACACGCTATGGCTGCTTAACGGGAAAGGTGAGGTGGGGTGATGCATAAAACAAGGGTTTCAAATTAGCTCAGATACCGTTCCATAAACCCAATATGTAATAGACAAGACCTACTCCTTGCTCAGTGAACGGGACTCAGCACCCCCTATTCAACGCCCAAGAATATATCTGACTAGTAAGAATCTTAAAACCTATGTGTTGATATCTCTCTGTAAGTGACTCAAGTGGGTGTAAAGCGGCATACACACAGCAGTGAAAAGCACCTAAACCCCATTATAAAAATCAATTACTTTTAAAAACCCGTGAAGCAAAGACAGTGAAAGAGAGAGAAATTCTTACAAAATTCGTTCAGGGGCTGTGATGCCACCTGGATTGACCATATCTAGACCCACAGCTGATTGAGACATAAGGGTGGACACTCCTGGGGCTAAGAGGTTTGGTGAGGTTGGGCGAGCAAACGCAGACCCTTTAAAGTAATACTGCGTGGTACCCATCCCATGGGTCCCAAATCTCCAGGTTCAAGGGCACCTTCCTACATCGAAAACATGCATGAGAAACCCAGAAGATGGTACACCGTGTGATCGGGAAAGGTTTCTAAAACGCACCTCATTTCTCATCTCCTTGTGCTCGGGTTCGCCATTCCAGCCGCTTTCCTAGCAATCTCCCTCTTTGGAGAATCAGCACCTTTAACCTCCTGTTCCGTACAGGTTGCAATTTGTCCTGAGGAGGAACGGGAAGAGGGGGAACCAATGAGAGACTAGCTCTAGGTCTTGGGACAGGCACAGCTCACTCTATTTTCCCATCAGGAAGAAGAATTAACCACAGGCTCAGCCTGCCGCCCGGAAGGAGAATAGGGCCTGAAGCAATCCTGCGCTTTTGCGGCCAGCTCCCAAGAAAGCGAGTTGAAAAATGGAGCTCAGGGGCACTGCAATTCACAAACCTGCAGAGTTATAAATGATAACTCTCGTCCACAAATATATTGAGGGAAGGCAACGAAGAGGATTTGGAAGCAAGGCAGAATTGCAGGAAACAGGTTTCAGGAGGGAGATTCGAATCGCCTTTAAAGCACAGGAAAAGCGACAAAACCTCGACAATGATGCCCTTGGCCAAAAAGGGCGTATGCGTTTTTTCCTGAATATATTCAGGAAAAAACGCATACGCCCTTTTTGGCCAACCAAGCAACCTGCAAAGGCAAATCAGCGCTACAAACAAGTCTCGCTTCCCATCGGTCAAAAGGGCCATGCTGAATAAAGTGTCAAAACTAGAAAAGCAGGACAGGCCATGGAGAAACGGGAGCCTTGCTACGCTGATGGGCGGGATGTAAATTGCCCACAGCCACTCTGGAGAGGTGTACGGTGTGTCTTGAAACATCTAAAAAACTCAGCTTAGAGAGCATAAGGCACTTCCACTCATGGGCGTACAAATTGGGAAAACTAAAAATCAGCAAGACACAGGCACCCCAAAGTTTAGGGCTGCTCTGTTGACAAGAACCTCCACTTCGTTACACCTTAAATATCCCAGGAAAGAGAAAAATGGATAAAGAAGTTGTGGTCCTTATGTACAATGGAATATCACTCAGCCATGAAATCTACGTCATAAGGCTCGTAGCAGCATGATGAGTGGATTTAGGTACGACGATTCTACGTGAAATAAGTCACACAGAAAAAGACACTTATCATAAGATATCACTTATAGAGGGAATGTAAAAACCGCTACACTTGAACTGAATTACAAAACAGAAGAGAGTCACGCGTTTAGAAAACACGCTATGGCTGCTTAACGGGAAAGGTGAGGTGGGGTGATGCATAAAACAAGGGTTTCAAATTAGCTCAGATACCGTTCCATAAACCCAATATGTAATAGACAAGACCTACTCCTTGCTCAGTGAACGGGACTCAGCACCCCCTATTCAAAGCCCAAGAATATATCTGACTAGTAAGAATCTTAAAACCTATGTGTTGATATCTCTCTGTAAGTGACTCAAGTGGGTGTAAAGCGGCATACACACAGCAGTGAAAAGCACCTAAACCCCATTATAAAAATCAATTACTTTTAAAAACCCGTGAAGCAAAGACAGTGAAAGAGAGAGAAATTCTTACAAAATTCGTTCAGGGGCTGTGATGCCACCTGGATTGACCATATCTAGACCCACAGCTGATTGAGACATAAGGGTGGACACTCCTGGGGCTGAGAGGTTTGGTGAGGTTGGGCGAGCAAACGCAGACCCTTTAAAGTAATACTGCGTGGTACCCATCCCATGGGTCCCAAATCTCCAGGTTCAAGGGCACCTTCCTACATCGAAAACATGCATGAGAAACCCAGAAGATGGTACACCGTGTGATCGGGAAAGGTTTCTAAAACGCACCTCATTTCTCATCTCCTTGTGCTCGGGTTCGCCATTCCAGCCGCTTTCCTAGCAATCTCCCTCCTTGGAGAATCAGCACCTTTAACCTCCTGTTCCGTACAGGTTGCAATTTGTCCTGAGGAGGAACGGGAAGAGGGGGAACCAATGAGAGACTAGCTCTAGGTCTTGGGACAGGCACAGCTCACTCTATTTTCCCATCAGGAAGAAGAATTAACCACAGGCTCAGCCTGCCGCCCGGAAGGAGAATAGGGCCTGAAGCAATCCTGCGCTTTTGCGGCCAGCTCCCAAGAAAGCGAGTTGAAAAATGGAGCTCAGGGGCACTGCAATTCACAAACCTGCAGAGTTATAAATGATAACTCTCGTCCACAAATATATTGAGGGAAGGCAACGAAGAGGATTTGGAAGCAAGGCAGAATTGCAGGAAACAGGTTTCAGGAGGGAGATTCGAATCGCCTTTAAAGCACAGGAAAAGCGGCAAAACCTCGACAATGATGCCCTTGGCCAAAAAGGGAGTATGCGTTTTTTCCTGAATATATTCAGGAAAAAACGCATACGCCCTTTTTGGCCAACCAAGCAACCTGCAAAGGCAAATCAGCGCTACAAACAAGTCTCGCTTCCCATCGGTCAAAAGGGCCATGCTGAATAAAGTGTCAAAACTAGAAAAGCAGGACAGGCCATGGAGAAACGGGAGCCTTGCTACGCTGATGGGCGGGATGTAAATTGCCCACAGCCACTCTGGAGAGGTGTACGGTGTGTCTTGAAACATCTAAAAAACTCAGCTTAGAGAGCATAAGGCACTTCCACTCATGGGCGTACAAATTGGGAAAACTAAAAATCAGCAAGACACAGGCACCCCAAAGTTTAGGGCTGCTCTGTTGACAAGAACCTCCACTTCGTTACACCTTAAATATCCCAGGAAAGAGAAAAATGGATAAAGAAGTTGTGGTCCTTATGTACAATGGAATATCACTCAGCCATGAAATCTACGTCATAAGGCTCGTAGCAGCATGATGAGTGGATTTAGGTACGACGATCCTACGTGAAATAAGTCACACAGATAAAGACACTTATCATAAGATATCACTTATAGAGGGAATGTAAAAACCGCTACACTTGAACTGAATTACAAAACAGAAGAGAGTCACACGTTTAGAAAACACGCTATGGCTGCTTAACGGGAAAGGTGAGGTGGGGTGATGCATAAAACAAGGGTTTCAAATTAGCTCAGATACCGTTCCATAAACCCAATATGTAATAGACAAGACCTACTCCTTGCTCAGTGAACGGGACTCAGCACCCCCTATTCACCGCTCAAGAATATATCTGACTAGTAAGAATCTTAAAACCTATGTGTTGATATCTCTCTGTAAGTGACTCAAGTGGGTGTAAAGCGGCATACACACAGCAGTGAAAAGCACCTAAACCCCATTATAAAAATCAATTACTTTTAAAAACCCGTGAAGCAAAGACAGTGAAAGAGAGAGAAATTCTTACAAAATTCGTTCAGGGGCTGTGATGCCACCTGGATTGACCATATCTAGACCCACAGCTGATTGAGACATAAGGGTGGACACTCCTGGGGCTGAGAGGTTTGGTGAGGTTGGGCGAGCAAACACAGACCCTTTAAAGTAATACTGCGTGGTACCCATCCCATGGGTCCCAAATCTCCAGGTTCAAGGGCACCTTCCTACATCGAAAACATGCATGAGAAACCCAGAAGATGGTACACCGTGTGATCGGGAAAGGTTTCTAAAACGCACCTCATTTCTCATCTCCTTGTGCTCGGGTTCGCCATTCCAGCCGCTTTCCTAGCAATCTCCCTCCTTGGAGAATCAGCACCTTTAACCTCCTGTTCCATACAGGTTGCAATTTGTCCTGAGGAGGAACGGGAAGAGGGGGAACCAATGAGAGACTAGCTCTAGGTCTTGGGACAGGCACAGCTCACTCTATTTTCCCATCAGGAAGAAGAATTAACCACAGGCTCAGCCTGCCGCCCGGAAGGAGAATAGGGCCTGAAGCAATCCTGCGCTTTTGCGGCCAGCTCCCAAGAAAGCGAGTTGAAAAATGGAGCTCAGGGGCACTGCAATTCACAAACCTGCAGAGTTATAAATGATAACTCTCGTCCACAAATATATTGAGGGAAGGCAACGAAGAGGATTTGGAAGCAAGGCAGAATTGCAGGAAACAGGTTTCAGGAGGGAGATTCGAATCGCCTTTAAAGCACAGGAAAAGCGGCAAAACCTCGACAATGATGCCCTTGGCCAAAAAGGGCGTATGCGTTTTTTCCTGAATATATTCAGGAAAAAACGCATACGCCCTTTTTGGCCAACCAAGCAACCTGCAAAGGCAAATCAGCGCTACAAAGAAGTCTCGCTTCCCATCGGTCAAAAGGGCCATGCTGAATAAAGTGTCAAAACTAGAAAAGCAGGACAGGCCATGGAGAAACGGGAGCCTTGCTACGCTGATGGGCGGGATGTAAATTGCCCACAGCCACTCTGGAGAAGTGTACGGTGTGTCTTGAAACATCTAAAAAACTTAGCTTAGAGAGCATAGGGCACTTCCACTCATGGGCGTACAAATTGGGAAAACTAAAACTCAGCAAGACACAGGCACCCCAAAGTTTAGGGCTGCTCTGTTGACAAGAACCTCCACTTCGTTACACCTAAAATATCCCAGGAAAGAGAAAAATGGATAAAGAAGTTGTGGTCCTTATGTACAATGGAATATCACTCAGCCATGAAATCAACGTCATAAGGCTAGTAGCAGCAAGATGAGTGGATTTAGGTACGACGATTCTACGTGAAATAAGTCACACAGAAAAAGACACTTATCATAAGATATCACTGATAGAGGGAATGTAAAAACCGCTACACTTGAACTGAATTACAAAACAGAAGAGAGTCACGCGTTTAGAAAATACGCTATGGCTGCTTTACGGGAAAGGTGAGGTGGGGTGATGCATAAAACAAGGGTTTCAAATTAGCTCAGATACCGTTCCATAAACCCAATATGTAATAGACAAGACCTACTCCTTGCTCAGTGAACGGGACTCAGCACCCCCTATTCACCGCCCAAGAATATATCTGACTAGTAAGAATCTTAAAACCTATGTGTTGATATCTCTCTGTAAGTGACTCAAGTGGGTGTAAAGCGGCATACGCACAGCAGTGTAAAGCACCTAAACCCCATTATAAAAATCAATTACTTTTAAAAACCCGTGAAGCAAAGACAGTGAAAGAGAGAGAAATTCTTACAAAATTCGTTCAGGGGCTGTGATGCCACCTGGATTGACCATATCTAGACCCACAGCTGATTGAGACATAAGGGTGGACACTCCTGGGGCTGAGAGTTTTGGTGAGGTTGGGCGAGCAAACGCAGACCCTTTAAAGTAATACTGCGTGGTACCCATCCCATGGGTCCAAAATCTCCAGGTTCAAGGGCACCTTTCTACATCGAAAACATGCATGAGAAACCCAGAAGATGGTACACCGTGTGATCGGGAAAGGTTTCTAAAACGCACCTCATTTCTCATCTCCTTGTGCTCGGGTTCGCCATTCCAGCCGCTTTCCTAGAAAACTCCCTCCTTGGAGAATCAGCACCTTTAACCTCCTGTTCCGTACAGGTTGCAATTTGTCCTGAGGAGGAACGGGAAGAGGGGGAACCAATGAGAGACTAGCTCTAGGTCTTGGGACAGGCACAGCTCACTCTATTTTCCCATCAGGAAGAAGAATTAACCACAGGCTCAGCCTGCAGCCCGGAACCAAAATAGGGCCTGAAGCAATCCTGCGCTTTTGCGGCCAGCTCCCAAGAAAGCGAGTTGAAAAATGGAGCTCAGGGGCACTGCAATTCACAAACCTGCAGAGTTATAAATGATAACTCTCGTCCACAAATATATTGAGGGAAGGCAACGAAGAGGATTTGGAAGCAAGGCAGAATTGCAGGAAACAGGTTTCAGGAGGGAGATTCGAATCGCCTTTAAAGCACAGGAAAAGCGGCAAAACCTCGACAATGATGCCCTTGGCCAAAAAGGGAGTATGCGTTTTTCCTGAATATATTCAGGAAAAAACGCATACGCCCTTTTTGGCCAACCAAGCAACCTGCAAAGGCAAATCAGCGCTACAAACAAGTCTCGCTTCCCATCGGTCAAAAGGGCCATGCTGAATAAAGTGTCAAAACTAGAAAAGCAGGACAGGCCATGGAGAAACGGGAGCCTTGCTACGCTGATGGGCGGGATGTAAATTGCCCACAGCCACTCTGGAGAGGTGTACGGTGTGTCTTGAAACATCTAAAAAACTCAGCTTAGAGAGCATAAGGCACTTCCACTCATGGGCGTACAAATTGGGAAAACTAAAAATCAGCAAGACACAGGCACCCCAAAGTTTAGGGCTGCTCTGTTGACAAGAACCTCCACTTCGTTACACCTTAAATATCCCAGGAAAGAGAAAAATGGATAAAGAAGTTGTGGTCCTTATGTACAATGGAATATCACTCAGCCATGAAATCTACGTCATAAGGCTCGTAGCAGCATGATGAGTGGATTTAGGTACGACGATTCTACGTGAAATAAGTCACACAGAAAAAGACACTTATCATAAGATATCACTTATAGAGGGAATGTAAAAACCGCTACACTTGAACTGAATTACAAAACAGAAGAGAGTCACGCGTTTAGAAAACACGCTATGGCTGCTTAACGGGAAAGGTGAGGTGGGGTGATGCATAAAACAAGGGTTTCAAATTAGCTCAGATACCGTTCCATAAACCCAATATGTAATAGACAAGACCTACTCCTTGCTCAGTGAACGGGACTCAGCACCCCCTATTCAACGCCCAAGAATATATCTGACTAGTAAGAATCTTAAAACCTATGTGTTGATATCTCTCTGTAAGTGACTCAAGTGGGTGTAAAGCGGCATACACACAGCAGTGAAAAGCACCTAAACCCCATTATAAAAATCAATTACTTTTAAAAACCCGTGAAGCAAAGACAGTGAAAGAGAGAGAAATTCTTACAAAATTCGTTCAGGGGCTGTGATGCCACCTGGATTGACCATATCTAGACCCACAGCTGATTGAGACATAAGGGTGGACACTCCTGGGGCTGAGAGGTTTGGTGAGGTTGGGCGAGCAAACGCAGACCCTTTAAAGTAATACTGCGTGGTACCCATCCCATGGGTCCCAAATCTCCAGGTTCAAGGGCACCTTCCTACATCGAAAACATGCATGAGAAACCCAGAAGATGGTACACCGTGTGATCGGGAAAGGTTTCTAAAACGCACCTCATTTCTCATCTCCTTGTGCTCGGGTTCGCCATTCCAGCCGCTTTCCTAGCAATCTCCCTCCTTGGAGAATCAGCACCTTTAACCTCCTGTTCCGTACAGGTTGCAATTTGTCCTGAGGAGGAACGGGAAGAGGGGGAACCAATGAGAGACTAGCTCTAGGTCTTGGGACAGGCACAGCTCACTCTATTTTCCCATCAGGAAGAAGAATTAACCACAGGCTCAGCCTGCCGCCCGGAAGGAGAATAGGGCCTGAAGCAATCCTGCGCTTTTGCGGCCAGCTCCCAAGAAAGCGAGTTGAAAAATGGAGCTCAGGGGCACTGTAATTCACAAACCTGAAGAGTTATAAATGATAACTCTCGTCCACAAATATATTGAGGGAAGGCAACGAAGAGGATTTGGAAGCAAGGCAGAATTGCAGGAAACAGGTTTCAGGAGGGAGATTCGAATCGCCTTTAAAGCACAGGAAAAGCGGCAAAACCTCGACAATGATGCCCTTGGCCAAAAAGGGAGTATGCGTTTTTTCCTGAATATATTCAGGAAAAAACGCATACGCCCTTTTTGGCCAACCAAGCAACCTGCAAAGGCAAATCAGCGCTACAAACAAGTCTCGCTTCCCATCGGTCAAAAGGGCCATGCTGAATAAAGTGTCAAAACTAGAAAAGCAGGACAGGCCATGGAGAAACGGGAGCCTTGCTACGCTGATGGGCGGGATGTAAATTGCCCACAGCCACTCTGGAGAGGTGTACGGTGTGTCTTGAAACATCTAAAAAACTCAGCTTAGAGAGCATAAGGCACTTCCACTCATGGGCGTACAAATTGGGAAAACTAAAAATCAGCAAGACACAGGCACCCCAAAGTTTAGGGCTGCTCTGTTGACAAGAACCTCCACTTCGTTACACCTTAAATATCCCAGGAAAGAGAAAAATGGATAAAGAAGTTGTGGTCCTTATGTACAATGGAATATCACTCAGCCATGAAATCTACGTCATAAGGCTCGTAGCAGCATGATGAGTGGATTTAGGTACGACGATCCTACGTGAAATAAGTCACACAGATAAAGACACTTATCATAAGATATCACTTATAGAGGGAATGTAAAAACCGCTACACTTGAACTGAATTACAAAACAGAAGAGAGTCACACGTTTAGAAAACACGCTATGGCTGCTTAACGGGAAAGGTGAGGTGGGGTGATGCATAAAACAAGGGTTTCAAATTAGCTCAGATACCGTTCCATAAACCCAATATGTAATAGACAAGACCTACTCCTTGCTCAGTGAACGGGACTCAGCACCCCCTATTCACCGCTCAAGAATATATCTGACTAGTAAGAATCTTAAAACCTATGTGTTGATATCTCTCTGTAAGTGACTCAAGTGGGTGTAAAGCGGCATACACACAGCAGTGAAAAGCACCTAAACCCCATTATAAAAATCAATTACTTTTAAAAACCCGTGAAGCAAAGACAGTGAAAGAGAGAGAAATTCTTACAAAATTCGTTCAGGGGCTGTGATGCCACCTGGATTGACCATATCTAGACCCACAGCTGATTGAGACATAAGGGTGGACACTCCTGGGGCTGAGAGGTTTGGTGAGGTTGGGCGAGCAAACACAGACCCTTTAAAGTAATACTGCGTGGTACCCATCCCATGGGTCCCAAATCTCCAGGTTCAAGGGCACCTTCCTACATCGAAAACATGCATGAGAAACCCAGAAGATGGTACACCGTGTGATCGGGAAAGGTTTCTAAAACGCACCTCATTTCTCATCTCCTTGTGCTCGGGTTCGCCATTCCAGCCGCTTTCCTAGCAATCTCCCTCCTTGGAGAATCAGCACCTTTAACCTCCTGTTCCGTACAGGTTGCAATTTGTCCTGAGGAGGAACGGGAAGAGGGGGAACCAATGAGAGACTAGCTCTAGGTCTTGGGACAGGCACAGCTCACTCTATTTTCCCATCAGGAAGAAGAATTAACCACAGGCTCAGCCTGCCGCCCGGAAGGAGAATAGGGCCTGAAGCAATCCTGCGCTTTTGCGGCCAGCTCCCAAGAAAGCGAGTTGAAAAATGGAGCTCAGGGGCACTGCAATTCACAAACCTGCAGAGTTATAAATGATAACTCTCGTCCACAAATATATTGAGGGAAGGCAACGAAGAGGATTTGGAAGCAAGGCAGAATTGCAGGAAACAGGTTTCAGGAGGGAGATTCGAATCGCCTTTAAAGCACAGGAAAAGCGGCAAAACCTCGAGAATGATGCCCTTGGCCAAAAAGGGAGTATGCGTTTTTTCCTGAATATATTCAGGAAAAAACGCATACGCCCTTTTTGGCCAACCAAGCAACCTGCAAAGGCAAATCAGCGCTACAAAGAAGTCTCGCTTCCCATCGGTCAAAAGGGCCATGCTGAATAAAGTGTCAAAACTAGAAAAGCAGGACAGGCCATGGAGAAACGGGAGCCTTGCTACGCTGATGGGCGGGATGTAAATTGCCCACAGCCACTCTGGAGAAGTGTACGGTGTGTCTTGAAACATCTAAAAAACTTAGCTTAGAGAGCATAGGGCACTTCCACTCATGGGCGTACAAATTGGGAAAACTAAAACTCAGCAAGACACAGGCACCCCAAAGTTTAGGGCTGCTCTGTTGACAAGAACCTCCACTTCGTTACACCTAAAATATCCCAGGAAAGAGAAAAATGGATAAAGAAGTTGTGGTCCTTATGTACAATGGAATATCACTCAGCCATGAAATCAACGTCATAAGGCTAGTAGCAGCAAGATGAGTGGATTTAGGTACGATGATTCTACGTGAAATAAGTCACACAGAAAAAGACACTTATCATAAGATATCACTGATAGAGGGAATGTAAAAACCGCTACACTTGAACTGAATTACAAAACAGAAGAGAGTCACGCGTTTAGAAAATACGCTATGGCTGCTTTACGGGAAAGGTGAGGTGGGGTGATGCATAAAACAAGGGTTTCAAATTAGCTCAGATACCGTTCCATAAACCCAATATGTAATAGACAAGACCTACTCATTGCTCAGTGAACGGGACTCAGCACCCCCTATTCACCGCCCAAGAATATATCTGACTAGTAAGAATCTTAAAACCTATGTGTTGATATCTCTCTGTAAGTGACTCAAGTGGGTGTAAAGCGGCATACGCACAGCAGTGTAAAGCACCTAAACCCCATTATAAAAATCAATTACTTTTAAAAACCCGTGAAGCAAAGACAGTGAAAGAGAGAGAAATTCTTACAAAATTCGTTCAGGGGCTGTGATGCCACCTGGATTGACCATATCTAGACCCACAGCTGATTGAGACATAAGGGTGGACACTCCTGGGGCTGAGAGTTTTGGTGAGGTTGGGCGAGCAAACGCAGACCCTTTAAAGTAATAATGCGTGGTACCCATCCCATGGGTCCAAAATCTCCAGGTTCAAGGGCACCTTCCTACATCGAAAACATGCATGAGAAACCCAGAAGATGGTACACCGTGTGATCGGGAAAGGTTTCTAAAACGCACCTCATTTCTCATCTCCTTGTGCTCGGGTTCGCCATTCCAGCCGCTTTCCTAGAAAACTCCCTCCTTGGAGAATCAGCACCTTTAACCTCCTGTTCCGTACAGGTTGCAATTTGTCCTGAGGAGGAACGGGAAGAGGGGGAACCAATGAGAGACTAGCTCTAGGTCTTGGGACAGGCACAGCTCACTCTATTTTCCCATCAGGAAGAAGAATTAACCACAGGCTCAGCCTGCAGCCCGGAACCAAAATAGGGCCTGAAGCAATCCTGCGCTTTTGCGGCCAGCTCCCAAGAAAGCGAGTTGAAAAATGGAGCTCAGGGGCACTGCAATTCACAAACCTGCAGAGTTATAAATGATAACTCTCGTCCACAAATATATTGAGGGAAGGCAACGAAGAGGATTTGGAAGCAAGGCAGAATTGCAGGAAACAGGTTTCAGGAGGGAGATTCGAATCGCCTTTAAAGCACAGGAAAAGCGGCAAAACCTCGACAATGATGCCCTTGGCCAAAAAGGGAGTATGCGTTTTTCCTGAATATATTCAGGAAAAAACGCATACGCCCTTTTTGGCCAACCAAGCAACCTGCAAAGGCAAATCAGCGCTACAAACAAGTCTCGCTTCCCATCGGTCAAAAGGGCCATGCTGAATAAAGTGTCAAAACTAGAAAAGCAGGACAGGCCATGGAGAAACGGGAGCCTTGCTACGCTGATGGGCGGGATGTAAATTGCCCACAGCCACTCTGGAGAGGTGTACGGTGTGTCTTGAAACATCTAAAAAACTCAGCTTAGAGAGCATAAGGCACTTCCACTCATGGGCGTACAAATTGGGAAAACTAAAAATCAGCAAGACACAGGCACCCCAAAGTTTAGGGCTGCTCTGTTGACAAGAACCTCCACTTCGTTACACCTTAAATATCCCAGGAAAGAGAAAAATGGATAAAGAAGTTGTGGTCCTTATGTACAATGGAATATCACTCAGCCATGAAATCTACGTCATAAGGCTCGTAGCAGCATGATGAGTGGATTTAGGTACGACGATTCTACGTGAAATAAGTCACACAGAAAAAGACACTTATCATAAGATATCACTTATAGAGGGAATGTAAAAACCGCTACACTTGAACTGAATTACAAAACAGAAGAGAGTCACGCGTTTAGAAAACACGCTATGGCTGCTTAACGGGAAAGGTGAGGTGGGGTGATGCATAAAACAAGGGTTTCAAATTAGCTCAGATACCGTTCCATAAACCCAATATGTAATAGACAAGACCTACTCCTTGCTCAGTGAACGGGACTCAGCACCCCCTATTCAACGCCCAAGAATATATCTGACTAGTAAGAATCTTAAAACCTATGTGTTGATATCTCTCTGTAAGTGACTCAAGTGGGTGTAAAGCGGCATACACACAGCAGTGAAAAGCACCTAAACCCCATTATAAAAATCAATTACTTTTAAAAACCCGTGAAGCAAAGACAGTGAAAGAGAGAGAAATTCTTACAAAATTCGTTCAGGGGCTGTGATGCCACCTGGATTGACCATATCTAGACCCACAGCTGATTGAGACATAAGGGTGGACACTCCTGGGGCTGAGAGGTTTGGTGAGGTTGGGCGAGCAAACGCAGACCCTTTAAAGTAATACTGCGTGGTACCCATCCCATGGGTCCCAAATCTCCAGGTTCAAGGGCACCTTCCTACATCGAAAACATGCATGAGAAACCCAGAAGATGGTACACCGTGTGATCGGGAAAGGTTTCTAAAACGCACCTCATTTCTCATCTCCTTGTGTTCGGGTTCGCCATTCCAGCCGCTTTCCTAGCAATCTCCCTCTTTGGAGAATCAGCACCTTTAACCTCCTGTTCCGTACAGGTTGCAATTTGTCCTGAGGAGGAACGGGAAGAGGGGGAACCAATGAGAGACTAGCTCTAGGTCTTGGGACAGGCACAGCTCACTCTATTTTCCCATCAGGAAGAAGAATTAACCACAGGCTCAGCCTGCCGCCCGGAAGGAGAATAGGGCCTGAAGCAATCCTGCGCTTTTGCGGCCAGCTCCCAAGAAAGCGAGTTGAAAAATGGAGCTCAGGGGCACTGCAATTCACAAACCTGCAGAGTTATAAATGATAACTCTCGTCCACAAATATATTGAGGGAAGGCAACGAAGAGGATTTGGAAGCAAGGCAGAATTGCAGGAAACAGGTTTCAGGAGGGAGATTCGAATCGCCTTTAAAGCACAGGAAAAGCGACAAAACCTCGACAATGATGCCCTTGGCCAAAAAGGGCGTATGCGTTTTTTCCTGAATATATTCAGGAAAAACCGCATACGCCCTTTTTGGCCAACCAAGCAACCTGCAAAGGCAAATCAGCGCTACAAAGAAGTCTCGCTTCCCATCGGTCAAAAGGGCCATGCTGAATAAAGTGTCAAAACCAGAAATGCAGGACAGGCCATGGAGAAACGGGAGCCTTGCTACGCTGATGGGCGGGATGTAAATTGCCCACAGCCACTCTGGAGAGGTGTACGGTGTGTCTTGAAACATCTAAAAAACTCAGCTTAGAGAGCATAAGGCACTTCCACTCATGGGCGTACAAATTGGGAAAACTAAAAATCAGCAAGACACAGGCACCCCAAAGTTTAGGGCTGCTCTGTTGACAAGAACCTCCACTTCGTTACACCTTAAATATCCCAGGAAAGAGAAAAATGGATAAAGAAGTTGTGGTCCTTATGTAGAATGGAATATCACTCAGCCATGAAATCTACGTCATAAGGCTCGTAGCAGCATGATGAGTGGATTTAGGTACGACGATTCTACGTGAAATAAGTCACACAGAAAAAGACACTTATCATAAGATATCACTTATAGAGGGAATGTAAAAACCGCTACACTTGAACTGAATTACAAAACAGAAGAGAGTCACGCGTTTAGAAAACACGCTATGGCTGCTTAACGGGAAAGGTGAGGTGGGGTGATGCATAAAACAAGGGTTTCAAATTAGCTCAGATACCATTCCATAAACCCAATATGTAATAGACAAGACCTACTCCTTGCTCAGTGAACGGGACTCAGCACCCCCTATTCACCGCTCAAGAATATATCTGACTAGTAAGAATCTTAAAACCTATGTGTTGATATCTCTCTGTAAGTGACTCAAGTGGGTGTAAAGCGGCATACACACAGCAGTGAAAAGCACCTAAACCCCATTATAAAAATCAATTACTTTTAAAAACCCGTGAAGCAAAGACAGTGAAAAAGAGAGAAATTCTTACAAAATTCGTTCAGGGGCTGTGATGCCACCTGGATTGACCATATCTAGACCCACAGCTGATTGAGACATAAGGGTGGACACTCCTGGGGCTGAGAGGTTTGGTGAGGTTGGGCGAGCAAACGCAGACCCTTTAAAGTAATACTGCGTGGTACCCATCCCATGGGTCCCAAATCTCCAGGTTCAAGGGCACCTTCCTACATCGAAAACATGCATGAGAAACCCAGAAGATGGTACACCGTGTGATCGGGAAAGGTTTCTAAAACGCACCTCATTTCTCATCTCCTTGTGCTCGGGTTCGCCATTCCAGCCGCTTTCCTAGCAATCTCCCTCCTTGGAGAATCAGCACCTTTAACCTCCTGTTCCGTACAGGTTGCAATTTGTCCTGAGGAGGAACGGGAAGAGGGGGAACCAATGAGAGACTAGCTCTAGGTCTTGGGACAGGCACAGCTCACTCTATTTTCCCATCAGGAAGAAGAATTAACCACAGGCTCAGCCTGCCGCCCGGAAGGAGAATAGGGCCTGAAGCAATCCTGCGCTTTTGCGGCCAGCTCCCAAGAAAGCGAGTTGAAAAATGGAGCTCAGGGGCACTGCAATTCACAAACCTGCAGAGTTATAAATGATAACTCTCGTCCACAAATATATTGAGGGAAGGCAACGAAGAGGATTTGGAAGCAAGGCAGAATTGCAGGAAACAGGTTTCAGGAGGGAGATTCGAATCGCCTTTAAAGCACAGGAAAAGCGGCAAAACCTCGACAATGATGCCCTTGGCCAAAAAGGGCGTATGCGTTTTTTCCTGAATATATTCAGGAAAAAACGCATACGCCCTTTTTGGCCAACCAAGCAACCTGCAAAGGCAAATCAGCGCTACAAAGAAGTCTCGCTTCCCATCGGTCAAAAGGGCCATGCTGAATAAAGTGTCAAAACTAGAAAAGCAGGACAGGCCATGGAGAAACGGGAGCCTTGCTACGCTGATGGGCGGGATGTAAATTGCCCACAGCCACTCTGGAGAAGTGTACGGTGTGTCTTGAAACATCTAAAAAACTTAGCTTAGAGAGCATAGGGCACTTCCACTCATGGGCGTACAAATTGGGAAAACTAAAACTCAGCAAGACACAGGCACCCCAAAGTTTAGGGCTGCTCTGTTGACAAGAACCTCCACTTCGTTACACCTAAAATATCCCAGGAAAGAGAAAAATGGATAAAGAAGTTGTGGTCCTTATGTACAATGGAATATCACTCAGCCATGAAATCAACGTCATAAGGCTAGTAGCAGCAAGATGAGTGGATTTAGGTACGACGATTCTACGTGAAATAAGTCACACAGAAAAAGACACTTATCATAAGATATCACTGATAGAGGGAATGTAAAAACCGCTACACTTGAACTGAATTACAAAACAGAAGAGAGTCACGCGTTTAGAAAATACGCTATGGCTGCTTTACGGGAAAGGTGAGGTGGGGTGATGCATAAAACAAGGGTTTCAAATTAGCTCAGATACCGTTCCATAAACCCAATATGTAATAGACAAGACCTACTCCTTGCTCAGTGAACGGGACTCAGCACCCCCTATTCACCGCCCAAGAATATATCTGACTAGTAAGAATCTTAAAACCTATGTGTTGATATCTCTCTGTAAGTGACTCAAGTGGGTGTAAAGCGGCATACGCACAGCAGTGTAAAGCACCTAAACCCCATTATAAAAATCAATTACTTTTAAAAACCCGTGAAGCAAAGACAGTGAAAGAGAGAGAAATTCTTACAAAATTCGTTCAGGGGCTGTGATGCCACCTGGATTGACCATATCTAGACCCACAGCTGATTGAGACATAAGGGTGGACACTCCTGGGGCTGAGAGTTTTGGTGAGGTTGGGCGAGCAAACGCAGACCCTTTAAAGTAATACTGCGTGGTACCCATCCCATGGGTCCAAAATCTCCAGGTTCAAGGGCACCTTCCTACATCGAAAACATGCATGAGAAACCCAGAAGATGGTACACCGTGTGATCGGGAAAGGTTTCTAAAACGCACCTCATTTCTCATCTCCTTGTGCTCGGGTTCGCCATTCCAGCCGCTTTCCTAGAAAACTCCCTCCTTGGAGAATCAGCACCTTTAACCTCCTGTTCCGTACAGGTTGCAATTTGTCCTGAGGAGGAACGGGAAGAGGGGGAACCAATGAGAGACTAGCTCTAGGTCTTGGGACAGGCACAGCTCACTCTATTTTCCCATCAGGAAGAAGAATTAACCACAGGCTCAGCCTGCAGCCCGGAACCAAAATAGGGCCTGAAGCAATCCTGCGCTTTTGCGGCCAGCTCCCAAGAAAGCGAGTTGAAAAATGGAGCTCAGGGGCACTGCAATTCACAAACCTGCAGAGTTATAAATGATAACTCTCGTCCACAAATATATTGAGGGAAGGCAACGAAGAGGATTTGGAAGCAAGGCAGAATTGCAGGAAACAGGTTTCAGGAGGGAGATTCGAATCGCCTTTAAAGCACAGGAAAAGCGGCAAAACCTCGACAATGATGCCCTTGGCCAAAAAGGGAGTATGCGTTTTTTCCTGAATATATTCAGGAAAAAACGCATACGCCCTTTTTGGCCAACCAAGCAACCTGCAAAGGCAAATCAGCGCTACAAAGAAGTCTCGCTTCCCATCGGTCAAAAGGGCCATGCTGAATAAAGTGTCAAAACCAGAAATGCAGGACAGGCCATGGAGAAACGGGAGCCTTGCTACGCTGATGGGCGGGATGTAAATTGCCCACAGCCACTCTGGAGAAGTGTACGGTGTGTCTTGAAACATCTAAAAAACTCAGCTTACAGAGCATAGGGCACTTCCACTCATGGGCATACAAATTGGGAAAACTAAAAATCAGCAAGACACAGGCACCCCCAAAGTTTAGGGCTGCTCTGTTGACAAGAACCTGCACTTCATTACACCTTAAATATCACAGGAAAGAGAAAAATGGATAAAGAAGTTGTGGTCCTTATGTACAATGGAATATCACTCAGCCATGAAATCTACGTCATAAGGCTCGTAGCAGCATGATGAGTGGATTTAGGTACGACGATTCTACGTGAAATAAGTCACAGAGAAAAAGACACTTATCATAAGATATCACTTATAGAGGGAATGTAAAAACCGCTACACTTGAACTGAATTACAAAACAGAAGAGAGTCACGCGTTTAGAAAACACGCTATGGCTGCTTAACGGGAAAGGTGAGGTGGGGTGATGCATAAAACAAGGGTTTCAAATTAGCTCAGATACCGTTCCATAAACCCAATATGTAATAGACAAGACCTACTCCTTGCTCAGTGAACGGGACTCAGCACCCCCTATTCACCGCCCAAGAATATATCTGACTAGTAAGAATCTTAAAACCTATATGTTGATATCTCTCTGTAAGTGACTCTAGTGGGTGTAAAGCGGCATACACACAGCAGTGAAAAGCACCTAAACCCCATTATAAAAATCAATTACTTTTAAAAACCCGTGAAGCAAAGACAGTGAAAGAGAGAGAAATTCTTACAAAATTCGTTCAGGGGCTGTGATGCCACCTGGATTGACCATATCTAGACCCACAGCTGATTGAGACATAAGGGTGGACACTCCTGGGGCTGAGAGGTTTGGTGAGGTTGGGCGAGCAAACGCAGACCCTTTAAAGTAATACTGCGTGGTACCCATCCCATGGGTCCCAAATCTCCAGGTTCAAGGGCACCTTCCTACATCGAAAACATGCATGAGAAACCCAGAAGATGGTACACCGTGTGATCGGGAAAGGTTTCTAAAACGCACCTCATTTCTCATCTCCTTGTGCTCGGGTTCGCCATTCCAGCCGCTTTCCTAGCAATCTCCCTCCTTGGAGAATCAGCACCTTTAACCTCCTGTTCCGTACAGGTTGCAATTTGTCCTGAGGAGGAACGGGAAGAGGGGGAACCAATGAGAGACTAGCTCTAGGTCTTGGGACAGGCACAGCTCACTCTATTTTCCCATCAGGAAGAAGAATTAACCACAGGCTCAGCCTGCCGCCCGGAAGGAGAATAGGGCCTGAAGCAATCCTGCGCTTTTGCGGCCAGCTCCCAAGAAAGCGAGTTGAAAAATGGAGCTCAGGGGCACTGCAATTCACAAACCTGCAGAGTTATAAATGATAACTCTCGTCCACAAATATATTGAGGGAAGGCAACGAAGAGGATTTGGAAGCAAGGCAGAATTGCAGGAAACAGGTTTCAGGAGGGAGATTCGAATCGCCTTTAAAGCACAGGAAAAGCGGCAAAACCTCGACAATGATGCCCTTGGCCAAAAAGGGCGTATGCGTTTTTTCCTGAATATATTCAGGAAAAAACGCATACGCCCTTTTTGGCCAACCAAGCAACCTGCAAAGGCAAATCAGCGCTACAAAGAAGTCTCGCTTCCCATCGGTCAAAAGGGCCATGCTGAATAAAGTGTCAAAACTAGAAAAGCAGGACAGGCCATGGAGAAACGGGAGCCTTGCTACGCTGATGGGCGGGATGTAAATTGCCCACAGCCACTCTGGAGAAGTGTACGGTGTGTCTTGAAACATCTAAAAAACTTAGCTTAGAGAGCATAGGGCACTTCCACTCATGGGCGTACAAATTGGGAAAACTAAAACTCAGCAAGACACAGGCACCCCAAAGTTTAGGGCTGCTCTGTTGACAAGAACCTCCACTTCGTTACACCTAAAATATCCCAGGAAAGAGAAAAATGGATAAAGAAGTTGTGGTCCTTATGTACAATGGAATATCACTCAGCCATGAAATCAACGTCATAAGGCTAGTAGCAGCAAGATGAGTGGATTTAGGTACGACGATTCTACGTGAAATAAGTCACACAGAAAAAGACACTTATCATAAGATATCACTGATAGAGGGAATGTAAAAACCGCTACACTTGAACTGAATTACAAAACAGAAGAGAGTCACGCGTTTAGAAAATACGCTATGGCTGCTTTACGGGAAAGGTGAGGTGGGGTGATGCATAAAACAAGGGTTTCAAATTAGCTCAGATACCGTTCCATAAACCCAATATGTAATAGACAAGACCTACTCCTTGCTCAGTGAACGGGACTCAGCACCCCCTATTCACCGCCCAAGAATATATCTGACTAGTAAGAATCTTAAAACCTATGTGTTGATATCTCTCTGTAAGTGACTCAAGTGGGTGTAAAGCGGCATACGCACAGCAGTGTAAAGCACCTAAACCCCATTATAAAAATCAATTACTTTTAAAAACCCGTGAAGCAAAGACAGTGAAAGAGAGAGAAATTCTTACAAAATTCGTTCAGGGGCTGTGATGCCACCTGGATTGACCATATCTAGACCCACAGCTGATTGAGACATAAGGGTGGACACTCCTGGGGCTGAGAGGTTTGGTGAGGTTGGGCGAGCAAACGCAGACCCTTTAAAGTAATACTGCGTGGTACCCATCCCATGGGTCCAAAATCTCCAGGTTCAAGGGCACCTTCCTACATCGAAAACATGCATGAGAAACCCAGAAGATGGTACACCGTGTGATCGGGAAAGGTTTCTAAAACGCACCTCATTTCTCATCTCCTTGTGCTCGGGTTCGCCATTCCAGCCGCTTTCCTAGAAAACTCCCTCCTTGGAGAATCAGCACCTTTAACCTCCTGTTCCGTACAGGTTGCAATTTGTCCTGAGGAGGAACGGGAAGAGGGGGAACCAATGAGAGACTAGCTCTAGGTCTTGGGACAGGCACAGCTCACTCTATTTTCCCATCAGGAAGAAGAATTAACCACAGGCTCAGCCTGCAGCCCGGAACCAAAATAGGGCCTGAAGCAATCCTGCGCTTTTGCGGCCAGCTCCCAAGAAAGCGAGTTGAAAAATGGAGCTCAGGGGCACTGCAATTCACAAACCTGCAGAGTTATAAATGATAACTCTCGTCCACAAATATATTGAGGGAAGGCAACGAAGAGGATTTGGAAGCAAGGCAGAATTGCAGGAAACAGGTTTCAGGAGGGAGATTCGAATCGCCTTTAAAGCACAGGAAAAGCGGCAAAACCTCGACAATGATGCCCTTGGCCAAAAAGGGAGTATGCGTTTTTTCCTGAATATATTCAGGAAAAAACGCATACGCCCTTTTTGGCCAACCAAGCAACCTGCAAAGGCAAATCAGCGCTACAAAGAAGTCTCGCTTCCCATCGGTCAAAAGGGCCATGCTGAATAAAGTGTCAAAACCAGAAATGCAGGACAGGCCATGGAGAAACGGGAGCCTTGCTACGCTGATGGGCGGGATGTAAATTGCCCACAGCCACTCTGGAGAAGTGTACGGTGTGTCTTGAAACATCTAAAAAACTCAGCTTACAGAGCATAGGGCACTTCCACTCATGGGCATACAAATTGGGAAAACTAAAAATCAGCAAGACACAGGCACCCCCAAAGTTTAGGGCTGCTCTGTTGACAAGAACCTGCACTTCGTTACACCTTAAATATCACAGGAAAGAGAAAAATGGATAAAGAAGTTGTGGTCCTTATGTACAATGGAATATCACTCAGCCATGAAATCTACGTCATAAGGCTCGTAGCAGCATGATGAGTGGATTTAGGTACGACGATTCTACGTGAAATAAGTCACAGAGAAAAAGACACTTATCATAAGATATCACTTATAGAGGGAATGTAAAAACCGCTACACTTGAACTGAATTACAAAACAGAAGAGAGTCACGCGTTTAGAAAACACGCTATGGCTGCTTAACGGGAAAGGTGAGGTGGGGTGATGCATAAAACAAGGGTTTCAAATTAGCTCAGATACCGTTCCATAAACCCAATATGTAATAGACAAGACCTACTCCTTGCTCAGTGAACGGGACTCAGCACCCCCTATTCACCGCCCAAGAATATATCTGACTAGTAAGAATCTTAAAACCTATATGTTGATATCTCTCTGTAAGTGACTCTAGTGGGTGTAAAGCGGCATACACACAGCAGTGAAAAGCACCTAAACCCCATTATAAAAATCAATTACTTTTAAAAACCCGTGAAGCAAAGACAGTGAAAGAGAGAGAAATTCTTACAAAATTCGTTCAGGGGCTGTGATGCCACCTGGATTGACCATATCTAGACCCACAGCTGATTGAGACATAAGGGTGGACACTCCTGGGGCTGAGAGGTTTGGTGAGGTTGGGCGAGCAAACGCAGACCCTTTAAAGTAATACTGCGTGGTACCCATCCCATGGGTCCCAAATCTCCAGGTTCAAGGGCACCTTCCTACATCGAAAACATGCATGAGAAACCCAGAAGATGGTACACCGTGTGATCGGGAAAGGTTTCTAAAACGCACCTCATTTCTCATCTCCTTGTGCTCGGGTTCGCCATTCCAGCCGCTTTCCTAGCAATCTCCCTCCTTGGAGAATCAGCACCTTTAACCTCCTGTTCCGTACAGGTTGCAATTTGTCCTGAGGAGGAACGGGAAGAGGGGGAACCAATGAGAGACTAGCTCTAGGTCTTGGGACAGGCACAGCTCACTCTATTTTCCCATCAGGAAGAAGAATTAACCACAGGCTCAGCCTGCCGCCCGGAAGGAGAATAGGGCCTGAAGCAATCCTGCGCTTTTGCGGCCAGCTCCCAAGAAAGCGAGTTGAAAAATGGAGCTCAGGGGCACTGCAATTCACAAACCTGCAGAGTTATAAATGATAACTCTCGTCCACAAATATATTGAGGGAAGGCAACGAAGAGGATTTGGAAGCAAGGCAGAATTGCAGGAAACAGGTTTCAGGAGGGAGATTCGAATCGCCTTTAAAGCACAGGAAAAGCGGCAAAACCTCGACAATGATGCCCTTGGCCAAAAAGGGAGTATGCGTTTTTTCCTGAATATATTCAGGAAAAAACGCATACGCCCTTTTTGGCCAACCAAGCAACCTGCAAAGGCAAATCAGCGCTACAAACAAGTCTCGCTTCCCATCGGTCAAAAGGGCCATGCTGAATAAAGTGTCAAAACTAGAAAAGCAGGACAGGCCATGGAGAAACGGGAGCCTTGCTACGCTGATGGGCGGGATGTAAATTGCCCACAGCCACTCTGGAGAAGTGTACGGTGTGTCTTGAAACATCTAAAAAACTTAGCTTAGAGAGCATAGGGCACTTCCACTCATGGGCGTACAAATTGGGAAAACTAAAACTCAGCAAGACACAGGCACCCCAAAGTTTAGGGCTGCTCTGTTGACAAGAACCTCCACTTCGTTACACCTAAAATATCCCAGGAAAGAGAAAAATGGATAAAGAAGTTGTGGTCCTTATGTACAATGGAATATCACTCAGCCATGAAATCAACGTCATAAGGCTAGTAGCAGCAAGATGAGTGGATTTAGGTACGACGATTCTACGTGAAATAAGTCACACAGAAAAAGACACTTATCATAAGATATCACTGATAGAGGGAATGTAAAAACCGCTACACTTGAACTGAATTACAAAACAGAAGAGAGTCACGCGTTTAGAAAATACGCTATGGCTGCTTTACGGGAAAGGTGAGGTGGGGTGATGCATAAAACAAGGGTTTCAAATTAGCTCAGATACCGTTCCATAAACCCAATATGTAATAGACAAGACCTACTCCTTGCTCAGTGAACGGGACTCAGCACCCCCTATTCACCGCTCAAGAATATATCTGACTAGTAAGAATCTTAAAACCTATGTGTTGATATCTCTCTGTAAGTGACTCAAGTGGGTGTAAAGCGGCATACACACAGCAGTGAAAAGCACCTAAACCCCATTATAAAAATCAATTACTTTTAAAAACCCGTGAAGCAAAGACAGTGAAAGAGAGAGAAATTCTTACAAAATTCGTTCAGGGGCTGTGATGCCACCTGGATTGACCATATCTAGACCCACAGCTGATTGAGACATAAGGGTGGACACTCCTGGGGCTGAGAGGTTTGGTGAGGTTGGGCGAGCAAACACAGACCCTTTAAAGTAATACTGCGTGGTACCCATCCCATGGGTCCCAAATCTCCAGGTTCAAGGGCACCTTCCTACATCGAAAACATGCATGAGAAACCCAGAAGATGGTACACCGTGTGATCGGGAAAGGTTTCTAAAACGCACCTCATTTCTCATCTCCTTGTGCTCGGGTTCGCCATTCCAGCCGCTTTCCTAGCAATCTCCCTCCTTGGAGAATCAGCACCTTTAACCTCCTGTTCCGTACAGGTTGCAATTTGTCCTGAGGAGGAACGGGAAGAGGGGGAACCAATGAGAGACTAGCTCTAGGTCTTGGGACAGGCACAGCTCACTCTATTTTCCCATCAGGAAGAAGAATTAACCACAGGCTCAGCCTGCCGCCCGGAAGGAGAATAGGGCCTGAAGCAATCCTGCGCTTTTGCGGCCAGCTCCCAAGAAAGCGAGTTGAAAAATGGAGCTCAGGGGCACTGCAATTCACAAACCTGCAGAGTTATAAATGATAACTCTCGTCCACAAATATATTGAGGGAAGGCAACGAAGAGGATTTGGAAGCAAGGCAGAATTGCAGGAAACAGGTTTCAGGAGGCAGATTCGAATCGCCTTTAAAGCACAGGAAAAGCGGCAAAACCTCGACAATGATGCCCTTGGCCAAAAAGGGCGTATGCGTTTTTTCCTGAATATATTCAGGAAAAAACGCATACGCCCTTTTTGGCCAACCAAGCAACCTGCAAAGGCAAATCAGCGCTACAAAGAAGTCTCGCTTCCCATCGGTCAAAAGGGCCATGCTGAATAAAGTGTCAAAACTAGAAAAGCAGGACAGGCCATGGAGAAACGGGAGCCTTGCTACGCTGATGGGCGGGATGTAAATTGCCCACAGCCACTCTGGAGAAGTGTACGGTGTGTCTTGAAACATCTAAAAAACTTAGCTTAGAGAGCATAGGGCACTTCCACTCATGGGCGTACAAATTGGGAAAACTAAAACTCAGCAAGACACAGGCACCCCAAAGTTTAGGGCTGCTCTGTTGACAAGAACCTCCACTTCGTTACACCTAAAATATCCCAGGAAAGAGAAAAATGGATAAAGAAGTTGTGGTCCTTATGTACAATGGAATATCACTCAGCCATGAAATCAACGTCATAAGGCTAGTAGCAGCAAGATGAGTGGATTTAGGTACGACGATTCTACGTGAAATAAGTCACACAGAAAAAGACACTTATCATAAGATATCACTGATAGAGGGAATGTAAAAACCGCTACACTTGAACTGAATTACAAAACAGAAGAGAGTCACGCGTTTAGAAAATACGCTATGGCTGCTTTACGGGAAAGGTGAGGTGGGGTGATGCATAAAACAAGGGTTTCAAATTAGCTCAGATACCGTTCCATAAACCCAATATGTAATAGACAAGACCTACTCCTTGCTCAGTGAACGGGACTCAGCACCCCCTATTCACCGCCCAAGAATATATCTGACTAGTAAGAATCTTAAAACCTATGTGTTGATATCTCTCTGTAAGTGACTCAAGTGGGTGTAAAGCGGCATACGCACAGCAGTGTAAAGCACCTAAACCCCATTATAAAAATCAATTACTTTTAAAAACCCGTGAAGCAAAGACAGTGAAAGAGAGAGAAATTCTTACAAAATTCGTTCAGGGGCTGTGATGCCACCTGGATTGACCATATCTAGACCCACAGCTGATTGAGACATAAGGGTGGACACTCCTGGGGCTGAGAGTTTTGGTGAGGTTGGGCGAGCAAACGCAGACCCTTTAAAGTAATACTGCGTGGTACCCATCCCATGGGTCCAAAATCTCCAGGTTCAAGGGCACCTTCCTACATCGAAAACATGCATGAGAAACCCAGAAGATGGTACACCGTGTGATCGGGAAAGGTTTCTAAAACGCACCTCATTTCTCATCTCCTTGTGCTCGGGTTCGCCATTCCAGCCGCTTTCCTAGAAAACTCCCTCCTTGGAGAATCAGCACCTTTAACCTCCTGTTCCGTACAGGTTGCAATTTGTCCTGAGGAGGAACGGGAAGAGGGGGAACCAATGAGAGACTAGCTCTAGGTCTTGGGACAGGCACAGCTCACTCTATTTTCCCATCAGGAAGAAGAATTAACCACAGGCTCAGCCTGCAGCCCGGAACCAAAATAGGGCCTGAAGCAATCCTGCGCTTTTGCGGCCAGCTCCCAAGAAAGCGAGTTGAAAAATGGAGCTCAGGGGCACTGCAATTCACAAACCTGCAGAGTTATAAATGATAACTCTCGTCCACAAATATATTGAGGGAAGGCAACGAAGAGGATTTGGAAGCAAGGCAGAATTGCAGGAAACAGGTTTCAGGAGGGAGATTCGAATCGCCTTTAAAGCACAGGAAAAGCGGCAAAACCTCGACAATGATGCCCTTGGCCAAAAAGGGAGTATGCGTTTTTTCCTGAATATATTCAGGAAAAAACGCATACGCCCTTTTTGGCCAACCAAGCAACCTGCAAAGGCAAATCAGCGCTACAAACAAGTCTCGCTTCCCATCGGTCAAAAGGGCCATGCTGAATAAAGTGTCAAAACTAGAAAAGCAGGACAGGCCATGGAGAAACGGGAGCCTTGCTACGCTGATGGGCGGGATGTAAATTGCCCACAGCCACTCTGGAGAGGTGTACGGTGTGTCTTGAAACATCTAAAAAACTCAGCTTAGAGAGCATAAGGCACTTCCACTCATGGGCGTACAAATTGGGAAAACTAAAAATCAGCAAGACACAGGCACCCCAAAGTTTAGGGCTGCTCTGTTGACAAGAACCTCCACTTCGTTACACCTTAAATATCCCAGGAAAGAGAAAAATGGATAAAGAAGTTGTGGTCCTTATGTACAATGGAATATCACTCAGCCATGAAATCTACGTCATAAGGCTCGTAGCAGCATGATGAGTGGATTTAGGTACGACGATTCTACGTGAAATAAGTCACACAGATAAAGACACTTATCATAAGATATCACTTATAGAGGGAATGTAAAAACCGCTACACTTGAACTGAATTACAAAACAGAAGAGAGTCACGCGTTTAGAAAACACGCTATGGCTGCTTAACGGGAAAGGTGAGGTGGGGTGATGCATAAAACAAGGGTTTCAAATTAGCTCAGATACCGTTCCATAAACCCAATATGTAATAGACAAGACCTACTCCTTGCTCAGTGAACGGGACTCAGCACCCCCTATTCACCGCTCAAGAATATATCTGACTAGTAAGAATCTTAAAACCTATGTGTTGATATCTCTCTGTAAGTGACTCAAGTGGGTGTAAAGCGGCATACACACAGCAGTGAAAAGCACCTAAACCCCATTATAAAAATCAATTACTTTTAAAAACCCGTGAAGCAAAGACAGTGAAAGAGAGAGAAATTCTTACAAAATTCGTTCAGGGGCTGTGATGCCACCTGGATTGACCATATCTAGACCCACAGCTGATTGAGACATAAGGGTGGACACTCCTGGGGCTGAGAGGTTTGGTGAGGTTGGGCGAGCAAACACAGACCCTTTAAAGTAATACTGCGTGGTACCCATCCCATGGGTCCCAAATCTCCAGGTTCAAGGGCACCTTCCTACATCGAAAACATGCATGAGAAACCCAGAAGATGGTACACCGTGTGATCGGGAAAGGTTTCTAAAACGCACCTCATTTCTCATCTCCTTGTGCTCGGGTTCGCCATTCCAGCCGCTTTCCTAGCAATCTCCCTCCTTGGAGAATCAGCACCTTTAACCTCCTGTTCCGTACAGGTTGCAATTTGTCCTGAGGAGGAACGGGAAGAGGGGGAACCAATGAGAGACTAGCTCTAGGTCTTGGGACAGGCACAGCTCACTCTATTTTCCCATCAGGAAGAAGAATTAACCACAGGCTCAGCCTGCCGCCCGGAAGGAGAATAGGGCCTGAAGCAATCCTGCGCTTTTGCGGCCAGCTCCCAAGAAAGCGAGTTGAAAAATGGAGCTCAGGGGCACTGCAATTCACAAACCTGCAGAGTTATAAATGATAACTCTCGTCCACAAATATATTGAGGGAAGGCAACGAAGAGGATTTGGAAGCAAGGCAGAATTTCAGGAAACAGGTTTCAGGAGGGAGATTCGAATCGCCTTTAAAGCACAGGAAAAGCGGCAAAACCTCGACAATGATGCCCTTGGCCAAAAAGGGCGTATGCGTTTTTTCCTGAATATATTCAGGAAAAAACGCATACGCCCTTTTTGGCCAACCAAGCAACCTGCAAAGGCAAATCAGCGCTACAAAGAAGTCTCGCTTCCCATCGGTCAAAAGGGCCATGCTGAATAAAGTGTCAAAACTAGAAAAGCAGGACAGGCCATGGAGAAACGGGAGCCTTGCTACGCTGATGGGCGGGATGTAAATTGCCCACAGCCACTCTGGAGAAGTGTACGGTGTGTCTTGAAACATCTAAAAAACTTAGCTTAGAGAGCATAGGGCACTTCCACTCATGGGCGTACAAATTGGGAAAACTAAAACTCAGCAAGACACAGGCACCCCAAAGTTTAGGGCTGCTCTGTTGACAAGAACCTCCACTTCGTTACACCTAAAATATCCCAGGAAAGAGAAAAATGGATAAAGAAGTTGTGGTCCTTATGTACAATGGAATATCACTCAGCCATGAAATCAACGTCATAAGGCTAGTAGCAGCAAGATGAGTGGATTTAGGTACGACGATTCTACGTGAAATAAGTCACACAGAAAAAGACACTTATCATAAGATATCACTGATAGAGGGAATGTAAAAACCGCTACACTTGAACTGAATTACAAAACAGAAGAGAGTCACGCGTTTAGAAAATACGCTATGGCTGCTTTACGGGAAAGGTGAGGTGGGGTGATGCATAAAACAAGGGTTTCAAATTAGCTCAGATACCGTTCCATAAACCCAATATGTAATAGACAAGACCTACTCCTTGCTCAGTGAACGGGACTCAGCACCCCCTATTCACCGCCCAAGAATATATCTGACTAGTAAGAATCTTAAAACCTATGTGTTGATATCTCTCTGTAAGTGACTCAAGTGGGTGTAAAGCGGCATACGCACAGCAGTGTAAAGCACCTAAACCCCATTATAAAAATCAATTACTTTTAAAAACCCGTGAAGCAAAGACAGTGAAAGAGAGAGAAATTCTTACAAAATTCGTTCAGGGGCTGTGATGCCACCTGGATTGACCATATCTAGACCCACAGCTGATTGAGACATAAGGGTGGACACTCCTGGGGCTGAGAGTTTTGGTGAGGTTGGGCGAGCAAACGCAGACCCTTTAAAGTAATACTGCGTGGTACCCATCCCATGGGTCCAAAATCTCCAGGTTCAAGGGCACCTTCCTACATCGAAAACATGCATGAGAAACCCAGAAGATGGTACACCGTGTGATCGGGAAAGGTTTCTAAAACGCACCTCATTTCTCATCTCCTTGTGCTCGGGTTCGCCATTCCAGCCGCTTTCCTAGAAAACTCCCTCCTTGGAGAATCAGCACCTTTAACCTCCTGTTCCGTACAGGTTGCAATTTGTCCTGAGGAGGAACGGGAAGAGGGGGAACCAATGAGAGACTAGCTCTAGGTCTTGGGACAGGCACAGCTCACTCTATTTTCCCATCAGGAAGAAGAATTAACCACAGGCTCAGCCTGCAGCCCGGAACCAAAATAGGGCCTGAAGCAATCCTGCGCTTTTGCGGCCAGCTCCCAAGAAAGCGAGTTGAAAAATGGAGCTCAGGGGCACTGCAATTCACAAACCTGCAGAGTTATAAATGATAACTCTCGTCCACAAATATATTGAGGGAAGGCAACGAAGAGGATTTGGAAGCAAGGCAGAATTGCAGGAAACAGGTTTCAGGAGGGAGATTCGAATCGCCTTTAAAGCACAGGAAAAGCGGCAAAACCTCGACAATGATGCCCTTGGCCAAAAAGGGAGTATGCGTTTTTTCCTGAATATATTCAGGAAAAAACGCATACGCCCTTTTTGGCCAACCAAGCAACCTGCAAAGGCAAATCAGCGCTACAAAGAAGTCTCGCTTCCCATCGGTCAAAAGGGCCATGCTGAATAAAGTGTCAAAACCAGAAATGCAGGACAGGCCATGGAGAAACGGGAGCCTTGCTACGCTGATGGGCGGGATGTAAATTGCCCACAGCCACTCTGGAGAAGTGTACGGTGTGTCTTGAAACATCTAAAAAACTCAGCTTACAGAGCATAGGGCACTTCCACTCATGGGCATACAAATTGGGAAAACTAAAAATCAGCAAGACACAGGCACCCCCAAAGTTTAGGGCTGCTCTGTTGACAAGAACCTGCACTTCGTTACACCTTAAATATCACAGGAAAGAGAAAAATGGATAAAGAAGTTGTGGTCCTTATGTACAATGGAATATCACTCAGCCATGAAATCTACGTCATAAGGCTCGTAGCAGCATGATGAGTGGATTTAGGTACGACGATTCTACGTGAAATAAGTCACAGAGAAAAAGACACTTATCATAAGATATCACTTATAGAGGGAATGTAAAAACCGCTACACTTGAACTGAATTACAAAACAGAAGAGAGTCACGCGTTTAGAAAACACGCTATGGCTGCTTAACGGGAAAGGTGAGGTGGGGTGATGCATAAAACAAGGGTTTCAAATTAGCTCAGATACCGTTCCATAAACCCAATATGTAATAGACAAGACCTACTCCTTGCTCAGTGAACGGGACTCAGCACCCCCTATTCACCGCCCAAGAATATATCTGACTAGTAAGAATCTTAAAACCTATATGTTGATATCTCTCTGTAAGTGACTCTAGTGGGTGTAAAGCGGCATACACACAGCAGTGAAAAGCACCTAAACCCCATTATAAAAATCAATTACTTTTAAAAACCCGTGAAGCAAAGACAGTGAAAGAGAGAGAAATTCTTACAAAATTTGTTCAGGGGCTGTGATGCCACCTGGATTGACCATATCTAGACCCACAGCTGATTGAGACATAAGGGTGGACACTCCTGGGGCTGAGAGGTTTGGTGAGGTTGGGCGAGCAAACGCAGACCCTTTAAAGTAATACTGCGTGGTACCCATCCCATGGGTCCCAAATCTCCAGGTTCAAGGGCACCTTCCTACATCGAAAACATGCATGAGAAACCCAGAAGATGGTACACCGTGTGATCGGGAAAGGTTTCTAAAACGCACCTCATTTCTCATCTCCTTGTGCTCGGGTTCGCCATTCCAGCCGCTTTCCTAGCAATCTCCCTCCTTGGAGAATCAGCACCTTTAACCTCCTGTTCCGTACAGGTTGCAATTTGTCCTGAGGAGGAACGGGAAGAGGGGGAACCAATGAGAGACTAGCTCTAGGTCTTGGGACAGGCACAGCTCACTCTATTTTCCCATCAGGAAGAAGAATTAACCACAGGCTCAGCCTGCCGCCCGGAAGGAGAATAGGGCCTGAAGCAATCCTGCGCTTTTGCGGCCAGCTCCCAAGAAAGCGAGTTGAAAAATGGAGCTCAGGGGCACTGCAATTCACAAACCTGCAGAGTTATAAATGATAACTCTCGTCCACAAATATATTGAGGGAAGGCAACGAAGAGGATTTGGAAGCAAGGCAGAATTGCAGGAAACAGGTTTCAGGAGGGAGATTCGAATCGCCTTTAAAGCACAGGAAAAGCGGCAAAACCTCGACAATGATGCCCTTGGCCAAAAAGGGCGTATGCGTTTTTTCCTGAATATATTCAGGAAAAAACGCATACGCCCTTTTTGGCCAACCAAGCAACCTGCAAAGGCAAATCAGCGCTACAAAGAAGTCTCGCTTCCCATCGGTCAAAAGGGCCATGCTGAATAAAGTGTCAAAACTAGAAAAGCAGGACAGGCCATGGAGAAACGGGAGCCTTGCTACGCTGATGGGCGGGATGTAAATTGCCCACAGCCACTCTGGAGAAGTGTACGGTGTGTCTTGAAACATCTAAAAAACTTAGCTTAGAGAGCATAGGGCACTTCCACTCATGGGCGTACAAATTGGGAAAACTAAAACTCAGCAAGACACAGGCACCCCAAAGTTTAGGGCTGCTCTGTTGACAAGAACCTCCACTTCGTTACACCTAAAATATCCCAGGAAAGAGAAAAATGGATAAAGAAGTTGTGGTCCTTATGTACAATGGAATATCACTCAGCCATGAAATCAACGTCATAAGGCTAGTAGCAGCAAGATGAGTGGATTTAGGTACGACGATTCTACGTGAAATAAGTCACACAGAAAAAGACACTTATCATAAGATATCACTGATAGAGGGAATGTAAAAACCGCTACACTTGAACTGAATTACAAAACAGAAGAGAGTCACGCGTTTAGAAAATACGCTATGGCTGCTTTACGGGAAAGGTGAGGTGGGGTGATGCATAAAACAAGGGTTTCAAATTAGCTCAGATACCGTTCCATAAACCCAATATGTAATAGACAAGACCTACTCCTTGCTCAGTGAACGGGACTCAGCACCCCCTATTCACCGCCCAAGAATATATCTGACTAGTAAGAATCTTAAAACCTATGTGTTGATATCTCTCTGTAAGTGACTCAAGTGGGTGTAAAGCGGCATACGCACAGCAGTGTAAAGCACCTAAACCCCATTATAAAAATCAATTACTTTTAAAACCCGTGAAGCAAAGACAGTGAAAGAGAGAGAAATTCTTACAAAATTCGTTCAGGGGCTGTGATGCCACCTGGATTGACCATATCTAGACCCACAGCTGATTGAGACATAAGGGTGGACACTCCTGGGGCTGAGAGTTTTGGTGAGGTTGGGCGAGCAAACGCAGACCCTTTAAAGTAATACTGCGTGGTACCCATCCCATGGGTCCAAAATCTCCAGGTTCAAGGGCACCTTCCTACATCGAAAACATGCATGAGAAACCCAGAAGATGGTACACCGTGTGATCGGGAAAGGTTTCTAAAACGCACCTCATTTCTCATCTCCTTGTGCTCGGGTTCGCCATTCCAGCCGCTTTCCTAGAAAACTCCCTCCTTGGAGAATCAGCACCTTTAACCTCCTGTTCCGTACAGGTTGCAATTTGTCCTGAGGAGGAACGGGAAGAGGGGGAACCAATGAGAGACTAGCTCTAGGTCTTGGGACAGGCACAGCTCACTCTATTTTCCCATCAGGAAGAAGAATTAACCACAGGCTCAGCCTGCAGCCCGGAACCAAAATAGGGCCTGAAGCAATCCTGCGCTTTTGCGGCCAGCTCCCAAGAAAGCGAGTTGAAAAATGGAGCTCAGGGGCACTGCAATTCACAAACCTGCAGAGTTATAAATGATAACTCTCGTCCACAAATATATTGAGGGAAGGCAACGAAGAGGATTTGGAAGCAAGGCAGAATTGCAGGAAACAGGTTTCAGGAGGGAGATTCGAATCGCCTTTAAAGCACAGGAAAAGCGGCAAAACCTCGACAATGATGCCCTTGGCCAAAAAGGGAGTATGCGTTTTTTCCTGAATATATTCAGGAAAAAACGCATACGCCCTTTTTGGCCAACCAAGCAACCTGCAAAGGCAAATCAGCGCTACAAAGAAGTCTCGCTTCCCATCGGTCAAAAGGGCCATGCTGAATAAAGTGTCAAAACCAGAAATGCAGGACAGGCCATGGAGAAACGGGAGCCTTGCTACGCTGATGGGCGGGATGTAAATTGCCCACAGCCACTCTGGAGAAGTGTACGGTGTGTCTTGAAACATCTAAAAAACTCAGCTTACAGAGCATAGGGCACTTCCACTCATGGGCATACAAATTGGGAAAACTAAAAATCAGCAAGACACAGGCACCCCCAAAGTTTAGGGCTGCTCTGTTGACAAGAACCTGCACTTCGTTACACCTTAAATATCACAGGAAAGAGAAAAATGGATAAAGAAGTTGTGGTCCTTATGTACAATGGAATATCACTCAGCCATGAAATCTACGTCATAAGGCTCGTAGCAGCATGATGAGTGGATTTAGGTACGACGATTCTACGTGAAATAAGTCACAGAGAAAAAGACACTTATCATAAGATATCACTTATAGAGGGAATGTAAAAACCGCTACACTTGAACTGAATTACAAAACAGAAGAGAGTCACGCGTTTAGAAAACACGCTATGGCTGCTTAACGGGAAAGGTGAGGTGGGGTGATGCATAAAACAAGGGTTTCAAATTAGCTCAGATACCGTTCCATAAACCCAATATGTAATAGACAAGACCTACTCCTTGCTCAGTGAACGGGATTCAGCACCCCCTATTCACCGCCCAAGAATATATCTGACTAGTAAGAATCTTAAAACCTATATGTTGATATCTCTCTGTAAGTGACTCTAGTGGGTGTAAAGCGGCATACACACAGCAGTGAAAAGCACCTAAACCCCATTATAAAAATCAATTACTTTTAAAAACCCGTGAAGCAAAGACAGTGAAAGAGAGAGAAATTCTTACAAAATTCGTTCAGGGGCTGTGATGCCACCTGGATTGACCATATATAGACCCACAGCTGATTGAGACATAAGGGTGGACACTCCTGGGGCTGAGAGGTTTGGTGAGGTTGGGCGAGCAAACGCAGACCCTTTAAAGTAATACTGCGTGGTACCCATCCCATGGGTCCCAAATCTCCAGGTTCAAGGGCACCTTCCTACATCGAAAACATGCATGAGAAACCCAGAAGATGGTACACCGTGTGATCGGGAAAGGTTTCTAAAACGCACCTCATTTCTCATCTCCTTGTGCTCGGGTTCGCCATTCCAGCCGCTTTCCTAGCAATCTCCCTCCTTGGAGAATCAGCACCTTTAACCTCCTGTTCCGTACAGGTTGCAATTTGTCCTGAGGAGGAACGGGAAGAGGGGGAACCAATGAGAGACTAGCTCTAGGTCTTGGGACAGGCACAGCTCACTCTATTTTCCCATCAGGAAGAAGAATTAACCACAGGCTCAGCCTGCCGCCCGGAAGGAGAATAGGGCCTGAAGCAATCCTGCGCTTTTGCGGCCAGCTCCCAAGAAAGCGAGTTGAAAAATGGAGCTCAGGGGCACTGCAATTCACAAACCTGCAGAGTTATAAATGATAACTCTCGTCCACAAATATATTGAGGGAAGGCAACGAAGAGGATTTGGAAGCAAGGCAGAATTGCAGGAAACAGGTTTCAGGAGGGAGATTCGAATCGCCTTTAAAGCACAGGAAAAGCGGCAAAACCTCGACAATGATGCCCTTGGCCAAAAAGGGAGTATGCGTTTTTTCCTGAATATATTCAGGAAAAAACGCATACGCCCTTTTTGGCCAACCAAGCAACCTGCAAAGGCAAATGAGCGCTACAAACAAGTCTCGCTTCCCATCGGTCAAAAGGGCCATGCTGAATAAAGTGTCAAAACTAGAAAAGCAGGACAGGCCATGGAGAAACGGGAGCCTTGCTACGCTGATGGGCGGGATGTAAATTGCCCACAGCCACTCTGGAGAGGTGTACGGTGTGTCTTGAAACATCTAAAAAACTCAGCTTAGAGAGCATAAGGCACTTCCACTCATGGGCGTACAAATTGGGAAAACTAAAAATCAGCAAGACACAGGCACCCCAAAGTTTAGGGCTGCTCTGTTGACAAGAACCTCCACTTCGTTACACCTTAAATATCCCAGGAAAGAGAAAAATGGATAAAGAAGTTGTGGTCCTTATGTACAATGGAATATCACTCAGCCATGAAATCTACGTCATAAGGCTCGTAGCAGCATGATGAGTGGATTTAGGTACGACGATTCTACGTGAAATAAGTCACACAGATAAAGACACTTATCATAAGATATCACTTATAGAGGGAATGTAAAAACCGCTACACTTGAACTGAATTACAAAACAGAAGAGAGTCACACGTTTAGAAAACACGCTATGGCTGCTTAACGGGAAAGGTGAGGTGGGGTGATGCATAAAACAAGGGTTTCAAATTAGCTCAGATACCGTTCCATAAACCCAATATGTAATAGACAAGACCTACTCCTTGCTCAGTGAACGGGACTCAGCACCCCCTATTCACCGCTCAAGAATATATCTGACTAGTAAGAATCTTAAAACCTATGTGTTGATATCTCTCTGTAAGTGACTCAAGTGGGTGTAAAGCGGCATACACACAGCAGTGAAAAGCACCTAAACCCCATTATAAAAATCAATTACTTTTAAAAACCCGTGAAGCAAAGACAGTGAAAGAGAGAGAAATTCTTACAAAATTCGTTCAGGGGCTGTGATGCCACCTGGATTGACCATATCTAGACCCACAGCTGATTGAGACATAAGGGTGGACACTCCTGGGGCTGAGAGGTTTGGTGAGGTTGGGCGAGCAAACACAGACCCTTTAAAGTAATACTGCGTGGTACCCATCCCATGGGTCCCAAATCTCCAGGTTCAAGGGCACCTTCCTACATCGAAAACATGCATGAGAAACCCAGAAGATGGTACACCGTGTGATCGGGAAAGGTTTCTAAAACGCACCTCATTTCTCATCTCCTTGTGCTCGGGTTCGCCATTCCAGCCGCTTTCCTAGCAATCTCCCTCCTTGGAGAATCAGCACCTTTAACCTCCTGTTCCGTACAGGTTGCAATTTGTCCTGAGGAGGAACGGGAAGAGGGGGAACCAATGAGAGACTAGCTCTAGGTCTTGGGACAGGCACAGCTCACTCTATTTTCCCATCAGGAAGAAGAATTAACCACAGGCTCAGCCTGCCGCCCGGAAGGAGAATAGGGCCTGAAGCAATCCTGCGCTTTTGCGGCCAGCTCCCAAGAAAGCGAGTTGAAAAATGGAGCTCAGGGGCACTGCAATTCACAAACCTGCAGAGTTATAAATGATAACTCTCGTCCACAAATATATTGAGGGAAGGCAACGAAGAGGATTTGGAAGCAAGGCAGAATTGCAGGAAACAGGTTTAAGGAGGCAGATTCGAATCGCCTTTAAAGCACAGGAAAAGCGGCAAAACCTCGACAATGATGCCCTTGGCCAAAAAGGGCGTATGCGTTTTTTCCTGAATATATTCAGGAAAAAACGCATACGCCCTTTTTGGCCAACCAAGCAACCTGCAAAGGCAAATCAGCGCTACAAAGAAGTCTCGCTTCCCATCGGTCAAAAGGGCCATGCTGAATAAAGTGTCAAAACTAGAAAAGCAGGACAGGCCATGGAGAAACGGGAGCCTTGCTACGCTGATGGGCGGGATGTAAATTGCCCACAGCCACTCTGGAGAAGTGTACGGTGTGTCTTGAAACATCTAAAAAACTTAGCTTAGAGAGCATAGGGCACTTCCACTCATGGGCGTACAAATTGGGAAAACTAAAACTCAGCAAGACACAGGCACCCCAAAGTTTAGGGCTGCTCTGTTGACAAGAACCTCCACTTCGTTACACCTAAAATATCCCAGGAAAGAGAAAAATGGATAAAGAAGTTGTGGTCCTTATGTACAATGGAATATCACTCAGCCATGAAATCAACGTCATAAGGCTAGTAGCAGCAAGATGAGTGGATTTAGGTACGACGATTCTACGTGAAATAAGTCACACAGAAAAAGACACTTATCATAAGATATCACTGATAGAGGGAATGTAAAAACCGCTACACTTGAACTGAATTACAAAACAGAAGAGAGTCACGCGTTTAGAAAATACGCTATGGCTGCTTTACGGGAAAGGTGAGGTGGGGTGATGCATAAAACAAGGGTTTCAAATTAGCTCAGATACCGTTCCATAAACCCAATATGTAATAGACAAGACCTACTCCTTGCTCAGTGAACGGGACTCAGCACCCCCTATTCACCGCCCAAGAATATATCTGACTAGTAAGAATCTTAAAACCTATGTGTTGATATCTCTCTGTAAGTGACTCAAGTGGGTGTAAAGCGGCATACGCACAGCAGTGTAAAGCACCTAAACCCCATTATAAAAATCAATTACTTTTAAAAACCCGTGAAGCAAAGACAGTGAAAGAGAGAGAAATTCTTACAAAATTCGTTCAGGGGCTGTGATGCCACCTGGATTGACCATATCTAGACCCACAGCTGATTGAGACATAAGGGTGGACACTCCTGGGGCTGAGAGTTTTGGTGAGGTTGGGCGAGCAAACGCAGACCCTTTAAAGTAATACTGCGTGGTACCCATCCCATGGGTCCAAAATCTCCAGGTTCAAGGGCACCTTCCTACATCGAAAACATGCATGAGAAACCCAGAAGATGGTACACCGTGTGATCGGGAAAGGTTTCTAAAACGCACCTCATTTCTCATCTCCTTGTGCTCGGGTTCGCCATTCCAGCCGCTTTCCTAGAAAACTCCCTCCTTGGAGAATCAGCACCTTTAACCTCCTGTTCCGTACAGGTTGCAATTTGTCCTGAGGAGGAACGGGAAGAGGGGGAACCAATGAGAGACTAGCTCTAGGTCTTGGGACAGGCACAGCTCACTCTATTTTCCCATCAGGAAGAAGAATTAACCACAGGCTCAGCCTGCAGCCCGGAACCAAAATAGGGCCTGAAGCAATCCTGCGCTTTTGCGGCCAGCTCTCAAGAAAGCGAGTTGAAAAATGGAGCTCAGGGGCACTGCAATTCACAAACCTGCAGAGTTATAAATGATAACTCTCGTCCACAAATATATTGAGGGAAGGCAACGAAGAGGATTTGGAAGCAAGGCAGAATTGCAGGAAACAGGTTTCAGGAGGGAGATTCGAATCGCCTTTAAAGCACAGGAAAAGCGGCAAAACCTCGACAATGATGCCCTTGGCCAAAAAGGGAGTATGCGTTTTTTCCTGAATATATTCAGGAAAAAACGCATACGCCCTTTTTGGCCAACCAAGCAACCTGCAAAGGCAAATCAGCGCTACAAAGAAGTCTCGCTTCCCATCGGTCAAAAGGGCCATGCTGAATAAAGTGTCAAAACCAGAAATGCAGGACAGGCCATGGAGAAACGGGAGCCTTGCTACGCTGATGGGCGGGATGTAAATTGCCCACAGCCACTCTGGAGAAGTGTACGGTGTGTCTTGAAACATCTAAAAAACTCAGCTTACAGAGCATAGGGCACTTCCACTCATGGGCATACAAATTGGGAAAACTAAAAATCAGCAAGACACAGGCACCCCCAAAGTTTAGGGCTGCTCTGTTGACAAGAACCTGCACTTCGTTACACCTTAAATATCACAGGAAAGAGAAAAATGGATAAAGAAGTTGTGGTCCTTATGTACAATGGAATATCACTCAGCCATGAAATCTACGTCATAAGGCTCGTAGCAGCATGATGAGTGGATTTAGGTACGACGATTCTACGTGAAATAAGTCACAGAGAAAAAGACACTTATCATAAGATATCACTTATAGAGGGAATGTAAAAACCGCTACACTTGAACTGAATTACAAAACAGAAGAGAGTCACGCGTTTAGAAAACACGCTATGGCTGCTTAACGGGAAAGGTGAGGTGGGGTGATGCATAAAACAAGGGTTTCAAATTAGCTCAGATACCGTTCCATAAACCCAATATGTAATAGACAAGACCTACTCCTTGCTCAGTGAACGGGACTCAGCACCCCCTATTCACCGCCCAAGAATATATCTGACTAGTAAGAATCTTAAAACCTATATGTTGATATCTCTCTGTAAGTGACTCTAGTGGGTGTAAAGCGGCATACACACAGCAGTGAAAAGCACCTAAACCCCATTATAAAAATCAATTACTTTTAAAAACCCGTGAAGCAAAGACAGTGAAAGAGAGAGAAATTCTTACAAAATTCGTTCAGGGGCTGTGATGCCACCTGGATTGACCATATCTAGACCCACAGCTGATTGAGACATAAGGGTGGACACTCCTGGGGCTGAGAGGTTTGGTGAGGTTGGGCGAGCAAACGCAGACCCTTTAAAGTAATACTGCGTGGTACCCATCCCATGGGTCCCAAATCTCCAGGTTCAAGGGCACCTTCCTACATCGAAAACATGCATGAGAAACCCAGAAGATGGTACACCGTGTGATCGGGAAAGGTTTCTAAAACGCACCTCATTTCTCATCTCCTTGTGCTCGGGTTCGCCATTCCAGCCGCTTTCCTAGCAATCTCCCTCCTTGGAGAATCAGCACCTTTAACCTCCTGTTCCGTACAGGTTGCAATTTGTCCTGAGGAGGAACGGGAAGAGGGGGAACCAATGAGAGACTAGCTCTAGGTCTTGGGACAGGCACAGCTCACTCTATTTTCCCATCAGGAAGAAGAATTAACCACAGGCTCAGCCTGCCGCCCGGAAGGAGAATAGGGCCTGAAGCAATCCTGCGCTTTTGCGGCCAGCTCCCAAGAAAGCGAGTTGAAAAATGGAGCTCAGGGGCACTGCAATTCACAAACCTGCAGAGTTATAAATGATAACTCTCGTCCACAAATATATTGAGGGAAGGCAACGAAGAGGATTTGGAAGCAAGGCAGAATTGCAGGAAACAGGTTTCAGGAGGGAGATTCGAATCGCCTTTAAAGCACAGGAAAAGCGGCAAAACCTCGACAATGATGCCCTTGGCCAAAAAGGGCGTATGCGTTTTTTCCTGAATATATTCAGGAAAAAACGCATACGCCCTTTTTGGCCAACCAAGCAACCTGCAAAGGCAAATCAGCGCTACAAAGAAGTCTCGCTTCCCATCGGTCAAAAGGGCCATGCTGAATAAAGTGTCAAAACTAGAAAAGCAGGACAGGCCATGGAGAAACGGGAGCCTTGCTACGCTGATGGGCGGGATGTAAATTGCCCACAGCCACTCTGGAGAAGTGTACGGTGTGTCTTGAAACATCTAAAAAACTTAGCTTAGAGAGCATAGGGCACTTCCACTCATGGGCGTACAAATTGGGAAAACTAAAACTCAGCAAGACACAGGCACCCCAAAGTTTAGGGCTGCTCTGTTGACAAGAACCTCCACTTCGTTACACCTAAAATATCCCAGGAAAGAGAAAAATGGATAAAGAAGTTGTGGTCCTTATGTACAATGGAATATCACTCAGCCATGAAATCAACGTCATAAGGCTAGTAGCAGCAAGATGAGTGGATTTAGGTACGACGATTCTACGTGAAATAAGTCACACAGAAAAAGACACTTATCATAAGATATCACTGATAGAGGGAATGTAAAAACCGCTACACTTGAACTGAATTACAAAACAGAAGAGAGTCACGCGTTTAGAAAATACGCTATGGCTGCTTTACGGGAAAGGTGAGGTGGGGTGATGCATAAAACAAGGGTTTCAAATTAGCTCAGATACCGTTCCATAAACCCAATATGTAATAGACAAGACCTACTCCTTGCTCAGTGAACGGGACTCAGCACCCCCTATTCACCGCCCAAGAATATATCTGACTAGTAAGAATCTTAAAACCTATGTGTTGATATCTCTCTGTAAGTGACTCAAGTGGGTGTAAAGCGGCATACGCACAGCAGTGTAAAGCACCTAAACCCCATTATAAAAATCAATTACTTTTAAAAACCCGTGAAGCAAAGACAGTGAAAGAGAGAGAAATTCTTACAAAATTCGTTCAGGGGCTGTGATGCCACCTGGATTGACCATATCTAGACCCACAGCTGATTGAGACATAAGGGTGGACACTCCTGGGGCTGAGAGTTTTGGTGAGGTTGGGCGAGCAAACGCAGACCCTTTAAAGTAATACTGCGTGGTACCCATCCCATGGGTCCAAAATCTCCAGGTTCAAGGGCACCTTCCTACATCGAAAACATGCATGAGAAACCCAGAAGATGGTACACCGTGTGATCGGGAAAGGTTTCTAAAACGCACCTCATTTCTCATCTCCTTGTGCTCGGGTTCGCCATTCCAGCCGCTTTCCTAGAAAACTCCCTCCTTGGAGAATCAGCACCTTTAACCTCCTGTTCCGTACAGGTTGCAATTTGTCCTGAGGAGGAACGGGAAGAGGGGGAACCAATGAGAGACTAGCTCTAGGTCTTGGGACAGGCACAGCTCACTCTATTTTCCCATCAGGAAGAAGAATTAACCACAGGCTCAGCCTGCAGCCCGGAACCAAAATAGGGCCTGAAGCAATCCTGCGCTTTTGCGGCCAGCTCCCAAGAAAGCGAGTTGAAAAATGGAGCTCAGGGGCACTGCAATTCACAAACCTGCAGAGTTATAAATGATAACTCTCGTCCACAAATATATTGAGGGAAGGCAACGAAGAGGATTTGGAAGCAAGGCAGAATTGCAGGAAACAGGTTTCAGGAGGGAGATTCGAATCGCCTTTAAAGCACAGGAAAAGCGGCAAAACCTCGACAATGATGCCCTTGGCCAAAAAGGGAGTATGCGTTTTTTCCTGAATATATTCAGGAAAAAACGCATACGCCCTTTTTGGCCAACCAAGCAACCTGCAAAGGCAAATCAGCGCTACAAAGAAGTCTCGCTTCCCATCGGTCAAAAGGGCCATGCTGAATAAAGTGTCAAAACCAGAAATGCAGGACAGGCCATGGAGAAACGGGAGCCTTGCTACGCTGATGGGCGGGATGTAAATTGCCCACAGCCACTCTGGAGAAGTGTACGGTGTGTCTTGAAACATCTAAAAAACTCAGCTTACAGAGCATAGGGCACTTCCACTCATGGGCATACAAATTGGGAAAACTAAAAATCAGCAAGACACAGGCACCCCCAAAGTTTAGGGCTGCTCTGTTGACAAGAACCTGCACTTCGTTACACCTTAAATATCACAGGAAAGAGAAAAATGGATAAAGAAGTTGTGGTCCTTATGTACAATGGAATATCACTCAGCCATGAAATCAACGTCATAAGGCTAGTAGCAGCAAGATGAGTGGATTTAGGTACGACGATTCTACGTGAAATAAGTCACACAGAAAAAGACACTTATCATAAGATATCACTGATAGAGGGAATGTAAAAACCGCTACACTTGAACTGAATTACAAAACAGAAGAGAGTCACGCGTTTAGAAAATACGCTATGGCTGCTTTACGGGAAAGGTGAGGTGGGGTGATGCATAAAACAAGGGTTTCAAATTAGCTCAGATACCGTTCCATAAACCCAATATGTAATAGACAAGACCTACTCCTTGCTCAGTGAACGGGACTCAGCACCCCCTATTCACCGCCCAAGAATATATCTGACTAGTAAGAATCTTAAAACCTATGTGTTGATATCTCTCTGTAAGTGACTCAAGTGGGTGTAAAGCGGCATACGCACAGCAGTGTAAAGCACCTAAACCCCATTATAAAAATCAATTACTTTTAAAAACCCGTGAAGCAAAGACAGTGAAAGAGAGAGAAATTCTTACAAAATTCGTTCAGGGGCTGTGATGCCACCTGGATTGACCATATCTAGACCCACAGCTGATTGAGACATAAGGGTGGACACTCCTGGGGCTGAGAGTTTTGGTGAGGTTGGGCGAGCAAACGCAGACCCTTTAAAGTAATACTGCGTGGTACCCATCCCATGGGTCCAAAATCTCCAGGTTCAAGGGCACCTTCCTACATCGAAAACATGCATGAGAAACCCAGAAGATGGTACACCGTGTGATCGGGAAAGGTTTCTAAAACGCACCTCATTTCTCATCTCCTTGTGCTCGGGTTCGCCATTCCAGCCGCTTTCCTAGAAAACTCCCTCCTTGGAGAATCAGCACCTTTAACCTCCTGTTCCGTACAGGTTGCAATTTGTCCTGAGGAGGAACGGGAAGAGGGGGAACCAATGAGAGACTAGCTCTAGGTCTTGGGACAGGCACAGCTCACTCTATTTTCCCATCAGGAAGAAGAATTAACCACAGGCTCAGCCTGCAGCCCGGAACCAAAATAGGGCCTGAAGCAATCCTGCGCTTTTGCGGCCAGCTCCCAAGAAAGCGAGTTGAAAAATGGAGCTCAGGGGCACTGCAATTCACAAACCTGCAGAGTTATAAATGATAACTCTCGTCCACAAATATATTGAGGGAAGGCAACGAAGAGGATTTGGAAGCAAGGCAGAATTGCAGGAAACAGGTTTCAGGAGGGAGATTCGAATCGCCTTTAAAGCACAGGAAAAGCGGCAAAACCTCGACAATGATGCCCTTGGCCAAAAAGGGAGTATGCGTTTTTTCCTGAATATATTCAGGAAAAAACGCATACGCCCTTTTTGGCCAACCAAGCAACCTGCAAAGGCAAATCAGCGCTACAAAGAAGTCTCGCTTCCCATCGGTCAAAAGGGCCATGCTGAATAAAGTGTCAAAACCAGAAATGCAGGACAGGCCATGGAGAAACGGGAGCCTTGCTACGCTGATGGGCGGGATGTAAATTGCCCACAGCCACTCTGGAGAAGTGTACGGTGTGTCTTGAAACATCTAAAAAACTCAGCTTACAGAGCATAGGGCACTTCCACTCATGGGCATACAAATTGGGAAAACTAAAAATCAGCAAGACACAGGCACCCCCAAAGTTTAGGGCTGCTCTGTTGACAAGAACCTGCACTTCGTTACACCTTAAATATCACAGGAAAGAGAAAAATGGATAAAGAAGTTGTGGTCCTTATGTACAATGGAATATCACTCAGCCATGAAATCTACGTCATAAGGCTCGTAGCAGCATGATGAGTGGATTTAGGTACGACGATTCTACGTGAAATAAGTCACAGAGAAAAAGACACTTATCATAAGATATCACTTATAGAGGGAATGTAAAAACCGCTACACTTGAACTGAATTACAAAACAGAAGAGAGTCACGCGTTTAGAAAACACGCTATGGCTGCTTAACGGGAAAGGTGAGGTGGGGTGATGCATAAAACAAGGGTTTCAAATTAGCTCAGATACCGTTCCATAAACCCAATATGTAATAGACAAGACCTACTCCTTGCTCAGTGAACGGGACTCAGCACCCCCTATTCACCGCCCAAGAATATATCTGACTAGTAAGAATCTTAAAACCTATATGTTGATATCTCTCTGTAAGTGACTCTAGTGGGTGTAAAGCGGCATAAACACAGCAGTGAAAAGCACCTAAACCCCATTATAAAAATCAATTACTTTTAAAAACCCGTGAAGCAAAGACAGTGAAAGAGAGAGAAATTCTTACAAAATTCGTTCAGGGGCTGTGATGCCACCTGGATTGACCATATCTAGACCCACAGCTGATTGAGACATAAGGGTGGACACTCCTGGGGCTGAGAGGTTTGGTGAGGTTGGGCGAGCAAACGCAGACCCTTTAAAGTAATACTGCGTGGTACCCATCCCATGGGTCCCAAATCTCCAGGTTCAAGGGCACCTTCCTACATCGAAAACATGCATGAGAAACCCAGAAGATGGTACACCGTGTGATCGGGAAAGGTTTCTAAAACGCACCTCATTTCTCATCTCCTTGTGCTCGGGTTCGCCATTCCAGCCGCTTTCCTAGCAATCTCCCTCCTTGGAGAATCAGCACCTTTAACCTCCTGTTCCGTACAGGTTGCAATTTGTCCTGAGGAGGAACGGGAAGAGGGGGAACCAATGAGAGACTAGCTCTAGGTCTTGGGACAGGCACAGGTCACTCTATTTTCCCATCAGGAAGAAGAATTAACCACAGGCTCAGCCTGCCGCCCAGAAGGAGAATAGGGCCTGAAGCAATCCTGCGCTTTTGCGGCCAGCTCCCAAGAAAGCGAGTTGAAAAATGGAGCTCAGGGGCACTGCAATTCACAAACCTGCAGAGTTATAAATGATAACTCTCGTCCACAAATATATTGAGGGAAGGCAACGAAGAGGATTTGGAAGCAAGGCAGAATTGCAGGAAACAGGTTTCAGGAGGGAGATTCGAATCGCCTTTAAAGCACAGGAAAAGCGGCAAAACCTCGACAATGATGCCCTTGGCCAAAAAGGGAGTATGCGTTTTTTCCTGAATATATTCAGGAAAAAACGCATACGCCCTTTTTGGCCAACCAAGCAACCTGCAAAGGCAAATCAGCGCTACAAACAAGTCTCGCTTCCCATCGGTCAAAAGGGCCATGCTGAATAAAGTGTCAAAACTAGAAAAGCAGGACAGGCCATGGAGAAACGGGAGCCTTGCTACGCTGATGGGCGGGATGTAAATTGCCCACAGCCACTCTGGGGAAGTGTACGGTGTGTCTTGAAACATCTAAAAAACTTAGCTTGGAGAGCATAGGGCACTTCCACTCATGGGCGTACAAATTGGGAAAACTAAAACTCAGCAAGACACAGGCACCCCAAAGTTTAGGGCTGCTCTGTTGACAAGAACCTCCACTTCGTTACACCTAAAATATCCCAGGAAAGAGAAAAATGGATAAAGAAGTTGTGGTCCTTATGTACAATGGAATATCACTCAGCCATGAAATCTACGTCATAAGGCTCGTAGCAGCATGATGAGTGGATTTAGGTACGACGATTCTACGTGAAATAAGTCACACAGATAAAGACACGTATCATAAGATATCACTTATAGAGGGAATGTAAAAACCGCTACACTTGAACTGAATTACAAAACAGAAGAGAGTCACGCGTTTAGAAAACACGCTATGGCTGCTTTACGGGAAAGGTGAGGTGGGGTGATGCATAAAACAAGGGTTTCAAATTAGCTCAGATACCGTTCCATAAACCCAATATGTAATAGACAAGACCTACTCCTTGCTCAGTGAACGGGACTCAGCACCCCCTATTCACCGCCCAAGAATATATCTGACTAGTAAGAATCTTAAAACCTATGTGTTGATATCTCTCTGTAAGTGACTCAAGTGGGTGTAAAGCGGCATACGCACAGCAGTGTAAAGCACCTAAACCCCATTATAAAAATCAATTACTTTTAAAAACCCGTGAAGCAAAGACAGTGAAAGAGAGAGAAATTCTTACAAAATTCGTTCAGGGGCTGTGATGCCACCTGGATTGACCATATCTAGACCCACAGCTGATTGAGACATAAGGGTGGACACTCCTGGGGCTGAGAGTTTTGGTGAGGTTGGGCGAGCAAACGCAGACCCTTTAAAGTAATACTGCGTGGTACCCATCCCATGGGTCCAAAATCTCCAGGTTCAAGGGCACCTTCCTACATCGAAAACATGCATGAGAAACCCAGAAGATGGTACACCGTGTGATCGGGAAAGGTTTCTAAAACGCACCTCATTTCTCATCTCCTTGTGCTCGGGTTCGCCATTCCAGCCGCTTTCCTAGAAAACTCCCTCCTTGGAGAATCAGCACCTTTAACCTCCTGTACCGTACAGGTTGCAATTTGTCCTGAGGAGGAACGGGAAGAGGGGGAACCAATGAGAGACTAGCTCTAGGTCTTGGGACAGGCACAGCTCACTCTATTTTCCCATCAGGAAGAAGAATTAACCACAGGCTCAGCCTGCAGCCCGGAACCAAAATAGGGCCTGAAGCAATCCTGCGCTTTTGCGGCCATCTCCCAAGAAAGCGAGTTGAAAAATGGAGCTCAGGGGCACTGCAATTCACAAACCTGCAGAGTTATAAATGATAACTCTCGTCCACAAATATATTGAGGGAAGGCAACGAAGAGGATTTGAAAGCAAGGCAGAATTGCAGGAAACAGGTTTCAGGAGGGAGATTCGAATCGCCTTTAAAGCACAGGAAAAGCGGCAAAACCTCGACAATGATGCCCTTGGCCAAAAAGGGCCTATGCGTTTTTTCCTGAATATATTCAGGAAAAAACGCATACGCCCTTATTGACCAACCAAGCAACCTGCAAAGGCAAATCAGCGCTACAAAGAAGTCTCGCTTCCCATCGGTCAAAAGGGCCATGCTGAATAAAGTGTCAAAACTATAAATGCAGGACAGGCCATGGAGAAACGGGAGCCTTGCTACGCTGATGGGCGGGATGTAAATTGCCCACAGCCACTCTGGAGAAGTGTACGGTGTGTCTTGAAACATCTAAAAAACTCAGCTTAGAGAGCATAGGGCACTTCCACTCATGGGCGTACAAATTGGGAAAACTAAAAATCAGCAAGACACAGGCACCCCCAAAGTTTAGGGCTGCTCTGTTGACAAGAACCTGCACTTCGTTACACCTTAAATATCCCAGGAAAGAGAAAAATGGATAAAGAAGTTGTGGTCCTTATGTACAATGGAATATCACTCAGCCATGAAATCTACGTCATAAGGCTCGTAGCAGCATGATGAGTGGATTTAGGTACGACGATTCTACGTGAAATAAGTCACACAGAAAAAGACACTTATCATAAGATATCACTTATACAGGGAATGTAAAAACCGCTACACTTGAACTGAATTACAAAACAGAAGAGAGTCACGCGTTTAGAAAACACGCTATGGCTGCTTAACGGGAAAGGTGAGGTGGGGTGATGCATAAAACAAGGGTTTCAAATTAGCTCAGATACCGTTCCATAAACCCAATATGTAATAGACAAGACCTACTCCTTGCTCAGTGAACGGGACTCAGCACCCCCTATTCACCGCCCAAGAATATATCTGACTAGTAAGAATCTTAAAACCTATGTGTTGATATCTCTCTGTAAGTGACTCAAGTGGGTGTAAAGCGGCATACACACAGCAGTGAAAAGCACCTAAACCCCATCATAAAAATCAATTACTTTTAAAAACCCGTGAAGCAAAGACAGTGAAAGAGAGAGAAATTCTTACAAAATTCGTTCAGGGGCTGTGATGCCACCTGGATTGACCATATCTAGACCCACAGCTGATTGAGACATAAGGGTGGACACTCCTGGGGCTGAGAGGTTTGGTGAGGTTGGGCGAGCAAACGCAGACCCTTTAAAGTAATACTGCGTGGTACCCATCCCATGGGTCCCAAATCTCCAGGTTCAAGGGCACCTTCCTACATCGAAAACATGCATGAGAAACCCAGAAGATGGTACACCGTGTGATCGGGAAAGGTTTCTAAAACGCACCTCATTTCTCATCTCCTTGTGCTCGGGTTCGCCATTCCAGGCGCTTTCCTAGCAATCTCCCTCCTTGGAGAATCAGCACCTTTAACCTCCTGTTCCGTACAGGTTGCAATTTGTCCTGAGGAGGAACGGGAAGAGGGGGAATCAATGAGAGACTAGCTCTAGGTCTTGGGACAGGCACAGCTCACTCTATTTTCCCATCAGGAAGAAGAATTAACCACAGGCTCAGCCTGCCGCCCGGAAGGAGAATAGGGCCTGAAGCAATCCTGCGCTTTTGCGGCCAGCTCCCAAGAAAGCGAGTTGAAAAATGGAGCTCAGGGGCACTGCAATTCACAAACCTGCAGAGTTATAAATGATAACTCTCGTCCACAAATATATTGAGGGAAGGCAACGAAGAGGATTTGGAAGCAAGGCAGAATTGCAGGAAACAGGTTTCAGGAGGGAGATTCGAATCGCCTTTAAAGCACAGGAAAAGCGGCAAAACCTCGACAATGATGCCCTTGGCCAAAAAGGGAGTATGCGTTTTTTCCTGAATATATTCAGGAAAAAACGCATACGCCCTTTTTGGCCAACCAAGCAACCTGCAAAGGCAAATCAGCGCTACAAAGAAGTCTCGCTTCCCATCGGTCAAAAGGGCCATGCTGAATAAAGTGTCAAAACCAGAAATGCAGGACAGGCCATGGAGAAACGGGAGCCTTGCTACGCTGATGGGCGGGATGTAAATTGCCCACAGCCACTCTGGAGAAGTGTACGGTGTGTCTTGAAACATCTAAAAAACTCAGCTTACAGAGCATAGGGCACTTCCACTCATGGGCATACAAATTGGGAAAACTAAAAATCAGCAAGACACAGGCACCCCAAAGTTTAGGGCTGCTCTGTTGACAAGAACCTCCACTTCGTTACACCTTAAATATCCCAGGAAAGAGAAAAATGGATAAAGAAGTTGTGGTCCTTATGTAGAATGGAATATCACTCAGCCATGAAATCTACGTCATAAGGCTCGTAGCAGCATGATGAGTGGATTTAGGTACGACGATTCTACGTGAAATAAGTCACACAGAAAAAGACACTTATCATAAGATATCACTTATAGAGGGAATGTAAAAACCGCTACACTTGAACTGAATTACAAAACAGAAGAGAGTCACGCGTTTAGAAAACACGCTATGGCTGCTTTACGGGAAAGGTGAGGTGGGGTGATGCATAAAACAAGGGTTTCAAATTAGCTCAGATACCGTTCCATAAACCCAATATGTAATAGACAAGACCTACTCCTTGCTCAGTGAACGGGACTCAGCACCCCCTATTCACCGCTCAAGAATATATCTGACTAGTAAGAATCTTAAAACCTATGTGTTGATATCTCTCTGTAAGTGACTCAAGTGGGTGTAAAGCGGCATACACACAGCAGTGAAAAGCACCTAAACCCCATTATAAAAATCAATTACTTTTAAAAACCCGTGAAGCAAAGACAGTGAAAGAGAGAGAAATTCTTACAAAATTCGTTCAGGGGCTGTGATGCCACCTGGATTGACCATATCTAGACCCACAGCTGATTGAGACATAAGGGTGGACACTCCTGGGGCTGAGAGGTTTGGTGAGGTTGGGCGAGCAAACGCAGACCCTTTAAAGTAATACTGCGTGGTACCCATCCCATGGGTCCCAAATCTCCATGTTCAAGGGCACCTTCCTACATCGAAAACATGCATGAGAAACGCAGAAGATGGTACACCGTGTGATCGGGAAAGGTTTCTAAAACGCACCTCATTTCTCATCTCCTTGTGCTCGGGTTCGCCATTCCAGCCGCTTTCCTAGCAATCTCCCTCCTTGGAGAATCAGCACCTTTAACCTCCTGTTCCGTACAGGTTGCAATTTGTCCTGAGGAGGAACGGGAAGAGGGGGAACCAATGAGAGACTAGCTCTAGGTCTTGGGACAGGCACAGCTCACTCTATTTTCCCATCAGGAAGAAGAATTAACCACAGGCTCAGCCTGCCGCCCGGAAGGAGAATAGGGCCTGAAGCAATCCTGCGCTTTTGCGGCCAGCTCCCAAGAAAGCGAGTTGAAAAATGGAGCTCAGGGGCACTGCAATTCACAAACCTGCAGAGTTATAAATGATAACTCTCGTCCACAAATATATTGAGGGAAGGCAACGAAGAGGATTTGGAAGCAAGGCAGAATTGCAGGAAACAGGTTTCAGGAGGGAGATTCGAATCGCCTTTAAAGCACAGGAAAAGCGGCAAATCCTCGAGAATGATGCCCTTGGCCAAAAAGGGAGTATGCGTTTTTTCCTGAATATATTCAGGAAAAAACGCATACGCCCTTTTTGGCCAACCAAGCAACCTGCAAAGGCAAATCAGCGCTACAAAGATGTCTCGCTTCCCATCGGTCAAAAGGGCCATGCTGAATAAAGTGTCAAAACTAGAAAAGCAGGACAGGCCATGGAGAAACGGGAGCCTTGCTACGCTGATGGGCGGGATGTAAATTGCCCACAGCCACTCTGGAGAAGTGTACGGTGTGTCTTGAAACATCTAAAAAACTTAGCTTAGAGAGCATAGGGCACTTCCACTCATGGGCGTACAAATTGGGAAAACTAAAACTCAGCAAGACACAGGCACCCCAAAGTTTAGGGCTGCTCTGTTGACAAGAACCTCCACTTCGTTACACCTAAAATATCCCAGGAAAGAGAAAAATGGATAAAGAAGTTGTGGTCCTTATGTACAATGGAATATCACTCAGCCATGAAATCAACGTCATAAGGCTAGTAGCAGCAAGATGAGTGGATTTAGGTACGACGATTCTACGTGAAATAAGTCACACAGAAAAAGACACTTATCATAAGATATCACTGATAGAGGGAATGTAAAAACCGCTACACTTGAACTGAATTACAAAACAGAAGAGAGTCACGCGTTTAGAAAATACGCTATGGCTGCTTTACGGGAAAGGTGAGGTGGGGTGATGCATAAAACAAGGGTTTCAAATTAGCTCAGATACCGTTCCATAAACCCAATATGTAATAGACAAGACCTACTCCTTGCTCAGTGAACGGGACTCAGCACCCCCTATTCACCGCCCAAGAATATATCTGACTAGTAAGAATCTTAAAACCTATGTGTTGATATCTCTCTGTAAGTGACTCAAGTGGGTGTAAAGCGGCATACGCACAGCAGTGTAAAGCACCTAAACCCCATTATAAAAATCAATTACTTTTAAAAACCCGTGAAGCAAAGACAGTGAAAGAGAGAGAAATTCTTACAAAATTCGTTCAGGGGCTGTGATGCCACCTGGATTGACCATATCTAGACCCACAGCTGATTGAGACATAAGGGTGGACACTCCTGGGGCTGAGAGTTTTGGTGAGGTTGGGCGAGCAAACGCAGACCCTTTAAAGTAATACTGCGTGGTACCCATCCCATGGGTCCCAAATCTCCAGGTTCAAGGGCACCTTCCTACATCGAAAACATGCATGAGAAACCCAGAAGATGGTACACCGTGTGATCGGGAAAGGTTTCTAAAACGCACCTCATTTCTCATCTCCTTGTGCTCGGGTTCGCCATTCCAGCCGCTTTCCTAGCAATCTCCCTCCTTGGAGAATCAGCACCTTTAACCTCCTGTTCCGTACAGGTTGCAATTTGTCCTGAGGAGGAACGGGAAGAGGGGGAACCAATGAGAGACTAGCTCTAGGTCTTGGGACAGGCACAGCTCACTCTATTTTCCCATCAGGAAGAAGAATTAACCACAGGCTCAGCCTGCCGCCCGGAACCAAAATAGGGCCTGAAGCAATCCTGCGCTTTTGCGGGCAGCTCCCAAGAAAGCGAGTTGAAAAATGGAGCTCAGGGGCACTGCAATTCACAAACCTGCAGAGTTATAAATGATAACTCTCGTCCACAAATATATTGAGGGAAGGCAACGAAGAGGATTTGGAAGCAAGGCAGAATTGCAGGAAACAGGTTTCAGGAGGGAGATTCGAATCGCCTTTAAAGCACAGGAAAAGCGGCAAAACCTCGAGAATGATGCCCTTGGCCAAAAAGGGAGTATGCGTTTTTTCCTGAATATATTCAGGAAAAAACGCATACGCCCTTTTTGGCCAACCAAGCAACCTGCAAAGGCAAATCAGCGCTACAAAGAAGTCTCGCTTCCCATCGGTCAAAAGGGCCATGCTGAATAAAGTGTCAAAACCAGAAATGCAGGACAGGCCATGGAGAAACGGGAGCCTTGCTACGCTGATGGGCGGGATGTAAATTGCCCACAGCCACTCTGGAGAGGTGTACGGTGTGTCTTGAAACATCTAAAAAACTCAGCTTAGAGAGCATAAGGCACTTCCACTCATGGGCGTACAAATTGGGAAAACTAAAAATCAGCAAGACACAGGCACCCCAAAGTTTAGGGCTGCTCTGTTGACAAGAACCTCCACTTCGTTACACCTTAAATATCCCAGGAAAGAGAAAAATGGATAAAGAAGTTGTGGTCCTTATGTACAATGGAATATCACTCAGCCATGAAATCTACGTCATAAGGCTCGTAGCAGCATGATGAGTGGATTTAGGTACGACGATTCTACGTGAAATAAGTCACACAGATAAAGACACTTATCATAAGATATCACTTATAGAGGGAATGTAAAAACCGCTACACTTGAACTGAATTACAAAACAGAAGAGAGTCACACGTTTAGAAAACACGCTATGGCTGCTTAACGGGAAAGGTGAGGTGGGGTGATGCATAAAACAAGGGTTTCAAATTAGCTCAGATACCGTTCCATAAACCCAATATGTAATAGACAAGACCTACTCCTAGCTCAGTGAATGGGACTCAGCACCCCCTATTCACCGCTCAAGAATATATCTGACTAGTAAGAATCTTAAAACCTATGTGTTGATATCTCTCTGTAAGTGACTCAAGTGGGTGTAAAGCGGCATACACACAGCAGTGAAAAGCACCTAAACCCCATTATAAAAATCAATTACTTTTAAAAACCCGTGAAGCAAAGACAGTGAAAGAGAGAGAAATTCTTACAAAATTCGTTCAGGGGCTGTGATGCCACCTGGATTGACCATATCTAGACCCACAGCTGATTGAGACATAAGGGTGGACACTCCTGGGGCTGAGAGGTTTGGTGAGGTTGGGCGAGCAAACGCAGACCCTTTAAAGTAATACTGCGTGGTACCCATCCCATGGGTCCCAAATCTCCAGGTTCAAGGGCACCTTCCTACATCGAAAACATGCATGAGAAACCCAGAAGATGGTACACCGTGTGATCGGGAAAGGTTTCTAAAACGCACCTCATTTGTCATCTCCTTGTGCTCGGGTTCGCCATTCCAGGCGCTTTCCTAGCAATCTCCCTCCTTGGAGAATCAGCACCTTTAACCTCCTGTTCCTTACAGGTTGCAATTTGTCCTGAGGAGGAACGGGAAGAGGGGGAACCAATGAGAGACTAGCTCTAGGTCTTGGGACAGGCACAGCTCACTCTATTTTCCCATCAGGAAGAAGAATTAACCACAGGCTCAGCCTGCCGCACGGAACCAAAATAGGGCCTGAAGCAATCCTGCGCTTTTGCGGCCAGCTCCCAAGAAAGCGAGTTGAAAAATGGAGCTCAGGGGCACTGCAATTCACAAACCTGCAGAGTTATAAATGATAACTCTCGTCCACAAATATATTGAGGGAAGGCAACGAAGAGGATTTGAAAGCAAGGCAGAATTGCAGGAAACAGATTTCAGGAGGGAGATTCGAATCGCCTTTAAAGCACAGGAAAAGCGGCAAAACCTCGACAATGATGCCCTTGGCCAAAAAGGGCGTATGCGTTTTTTCCTGAATATATTCAGGAAAAAACGCATACGCTCTTTTTGGCCAACCAAGCAACCTGCAAAGGCAAATCAGCGCTACAAAGAAGTCTCGCTTCCCATCGGTCAAAAGGGCCATGCTGAATAAAGTGTCAAAACCAGAAATGCAGGACAGGCCATGGAGAAACGGGAGCCTTGCTACGCTGATGGGCGGGATGTAAATTGCCCACAGCCACTCTGGAGAGGTGTACGGTGTGTCTTGAAACATCTAAAAAACTCAGCTTAGAGAGCATAAGGCACTTCCACTCATGGGCGTACAAATTGGGAAAACTAAAAATCAGCAAGACACAGGCACCCCAAAGTTTAGGGCTGCTCTGTTGACAAGAACCTCCACTTCGTTACACCTTAAATATCCCAGGAAAGAGAAAAATGGATAAAGAAGTTGTGGTCCTTATGTAGAATGGAATATCACTCAGCCATGAAATCTACGTCATAAGGCTCGTAGCAGCATGATGAGTGGATTTAGGTACGACGATTCTACGTGAAATAAGTCACACAGAAAAAGACACTTATCATAAGATATCACTTATAGAGGGAATGTAAAAACCGCTACACTTGAACTGAATTACAAAACAGAAGAGAGTCACGCGTTTAGAAAACACGCTATGGCTGCTTAACGGGAAAGGTGAGGTGGGGTGATGCATAAAACAAGGGTTTCAAATTAGCTCAGATACCGTTCCATAAACCCAATATGTAATAGACAAGACCTACTCCTTGCTCAGTGAACGGGACTCAGCACCCCCTATTCACCGCTCAAGAATATATCTGACTAGTAAGAATCTTAAAACCTATGTGTTGATATCTCTCTGTAAGTGACTCAAGTGGGTGTAAAGCGGCATACACACAGCAGTGAAAAGCACCTAAACCCCATTATAAAAATCAATTACTTTTAAAAACCCGTGAAGCAAAGACAGTGAAAGAGAGAGAAATTCTTACAAAATTCGTTCAGGGGCTGTGATGCCACCTGGATTGACCATATCTAGACCCACAGCTGATTGAGACATAAGGGTGGACACTCCTGGGGCTGAGAGGTTTGGTGAGGTTGGGCGAGCAAACGCAGACCCTTTAAAGTAATACTGCGTGGTACCCATCCCATGGGTCCCAAATCTCCATGTTCAAGGGCACCTTCCTACATCGAAAACATGCATGAGAAACGCAGAAGATGGTACACCGTGTGATCGGGAAAGGTTTCTAAAACGCACCTCATTTCTCATCTCCTTGTGCTCGGGTTCGCCATTCCAGCCGCTTTCCTAGCAATCTCCCTCCTTGGAGAATCAGCACCTTTAACCTCCTGTTCCGTACAGGTTGCAATTTGTCCTGAGGAGGAACGGGAAGAGGGGGAACCAATGAGAGACTAGCTCTAGGTCTTGGGACAGGCACAGCTCACTCTATTTTCCCATCAGGAAGAAGAATTAACCACAGGCTCAGCCTGCCGCCCGGAAGGAGAATAGGGCCTGAAGCAATCCTGCGCTTTTGCGGCCAGCTCCCAAGAAAGCGAGTTGAAAAATGGAGCTCAGGGGCACTGCAATTCACAAACCTGCAGAGTTATAAATGATAACTCTCGTCCACAAATATATTGAGGGAAGGCAACGAAGAGGATTTGGAAGCAAGGCAGAATTGCAGGAAACAGGTTTCAGGAGGGAGATTCGAATCGCCTTTAAAGCACAGGAAAAGCGGCAAAACCTCGACAATGATGCCCTTGGCCAAAAAGGGCGTATGCGTTTTTTCCTGAATATATTCAGGAAAAAACGCATACGCCCTTTTTGGCCAACCAAGCAACCTGCAAAGGCAAATCAGCGCTACAAAGAAGTCTCGCTTCCCATCGGTCAAAAGGGCCATGCTGAATAAAGTGTCAAAACTAGAAAAGCAGGACAGGCCATGGAGAAACGGGAGCCTTGCTACGCTGATGGGCGGGATGTAAATTGCCCACAGCCACTCTGGAGAAGTGTACGGTGTGTCTTGAAACATCTAAAAAACTTAGCTTAGAGAGCATAGGGCACTTCCACTCATGGGCGTACAAATTGGGAAAACTAAAACTCAGCAAGACACAGGCACCCCAAAGTTTAGGGCTGCTCTGTTGACAAGAACCTCCACTTCGTTACACCTAAAATATCCCAGGAAAGAGAAAAATGGATAAAGAAGTTGTGGTCCTTATGTACAATGGAATATCACTCAGCCATGAAATCAACGTCATAAGGCTAGTAGCAGCAAGATGAGTGGATTTAGGTACGACGATTCTACGTGAAATAAGTCACACAGAAAAAGACACTTATCATAAGATATCACTGATAGAGGGAATGTAAAAACCGCTACACTTGAACTGAATTACAAAACAGAAGAGAGTCACGCGTTTAGAAAATACGCTATGGCTGCTTTACGGGAAAGGTGAGGTGGGGTGATGCATAAAACAAGGGTTTCAAATTAGCTCAGATACCGTTCCATAAACCCAATATGTAATAGACAAGACCTACTCCTTGCTCAGTGAACGGGAATCAGCACCCCCTATTCACCGCCCAAGAATATATCTGACTAGTAAGAATCTTAAAACCTATGTGTTGATATCTCTCTGTAAGTGACTCAAGTGGGTGTAAAGCGGCATACGCACAGCAGTGTAAAGCACCTAAACCCCATTATAAAAATCAATTACTTTTAAAAACCCGTGAAGCAAAGACAGTGAAAGAGAGAGAAATTCTTACAAAATTCGTTCAGGGGCTGTGATGCCACCTGGATTGACCATATCTAGACCCACAGCTGATTGAGACATAAGGGTGGACACTCCTGGGGCTGAGAGTTTTGGTGAGGTTGGGCGAGCAAACGCAGACCCTTTAAAGTAATACTGCGTGGTACCCATCCCATGGGTCCAAAATCTCCAGGTTCAAGGGCACCTTCCTACATCGAAAACATGCATGAGAAACCCAGAAGATGGTACACCGTGTGATCGGGAAAGGTTTCTAAAACGCACCTCATTTCTCATCTCCTTGTGCTCGGGTTCGCCATTCCAGCCGCTTTCCTAGAAAACTCCCTCCTTGGAGAATCAGCACCTTTAACCTCCTGTTCCGTACAGGTTGCAATTTGTCCTGAGGAGGAACGGGAAGAGGGGGAACCAATGAGAGACTAGCTCTAGGTCTTGGGACAGGCACAGGTCACTCTATTTTCCCATCAGGAAGAAGAATTAACCACAGGCTCAGCCTGCAGCCCGGAACCAAAATAGGGCCTGAAGCAATCCTGCGCTTTTGCGGCCATCTCCCAAGAAAGCGAGTTGAAAAATGGAGCTCAGGGGCACTGCAATTCACAAACCTGCAGAGTTATAAATGATAACTCTCGTCCACAAATATATTGAGGGAAGGCAACGAAGAGGATTTGAAAGCAAGGCAGAATTGCAGGAAACAGGTTTCAGGAGGGAGATTCGAATCGCCTTTAAAGCACAGGAAAAGCGGCAAAACCTCGACAATGATGCCCTTGGCCAAAAAGGGCCTATGCGTTTTTTCCTGAATATATTCAGGAAAAAACGCATACGCCCTTTTTGGCCAACCAAGCAACCTGCAAAGGCAAATCAGCGCTACAAAGAAGTCTCGCTTCCCATCGGTCAAAAGGGCCATGCTGAATAAAGTGTCAAAACTAGAAAAGCAGGACAGGCCATGGAGAAACGGGAGCCTTGCTACGCTGATGGGCGGGATGTAAATTGCCCACAGCCACTCTGGAGAAGTGTACGGTGTGTCTTGAAACATCTAAAAAACTTAGCTTAGAGAGCATAGGGCACTTCCACTCATGGGCGTACAAATTGGGAAAACTAAAACTCAGCAAGACACAGGCACCCCAAAGTTTAGGGCTGCTCTGTTGACAAGAACCTCCACTTCGTTACACCTAAAATATCCCAGGAAAGAGAAAAATGGATAAAGAAGTTGTGGTCCTTATGTACAATGGAATATCACTCAGCCATGAAATCAACGTCATAAGGCTAGTAGCAGCAAGATGAGTGGATTTAGGTACGACGATTCTACGTGAAATAAGTCACACAGAAAAAGACACTTATCATAAGATATCACTGATAGAGGGAATGTAAAAACCGCTACACTTGAACTGAATTACAAAACAGAAGAGAGTCACGCGTTTAGAAAATACGCTATGGCTGCTTTACGGGAAAGGTGAGGTGGGGTGATGCATAAAACAAGGGTTTCAAATTAGCTCAGATACCGTTCCATAAACCCAATATGTAATAGACAAGACCTACTCCTTGCTCAGTGAATGGGACTCAGCACCCCCTATTCACCGCCCAAGAATATATCTGACTAGTAAGAATCTTAAAACCTATGTGTTGATATCTCTCTGTAAGTGACTCAAGTGGGTGTAAAGCGGCATACGCACAGCAGTGTAAAGCACCTAAACCCCATTATAAAAATCAATTACTTTTAAAAACCCGTGAAGCAAAGACAGTGAAAGAGAGAGAAATTCTTACAAAATTCGTTCAGGGGCTGTGATGCCACCTGGATTGACCATATCTAGACCCACAGCTGATTGAGACATAAGGGTGGACACTCCTGGGGCTGAGAGTTTTGGTGAGGTTGGGCGAGCAAACGCAGACCCTTTAAAGTAATACTGCGTGGTACCCATCCCATGGGTCCAAAATCTCCAGGTTCAAGGGCACCTTCCTACATCGAAAACATGCATGAGAAACCCAGAAGATGGTACACCGTGTGATCGGGAAAGGTTTCTAAAACGCACCTCATTTCTCATCTCCTTGTGCTCGGGTTCGCCATTCCAGCCGCTTTCCTAGAAAACTCCCTCCTTGGAGAATCAGCACCTTTAACCTCCTGTTCCGTACAGGTTGCAATTTGTCCTGAGGAGGAACGGGAAGAGGGGGAACCAATGAGAGACTAGCTCTAGGTCTTGGGACAGGCACAGCTCACTCTATTTTCCCATCAGGAAGAAGAATTAACCACAGGCTCAGCCTGCAGCCCGGAACCAAAATAGGGCCTGAAGCAATCCTGCACTTTTGCAGCCATCTCCCAAGAAAGCGAGTTGAAAAATGGAGCTCAGGGGCACTGCAATTCACAAACCTGCAGAGTTATAAATGATAACTCTCGTCCACAAATATATTGAGGGAAGGCAACGAAGAGGATTTGAAAGCAAGGCAGAATTGCAGGAAACAGGTTTCAGGAGGGAGATTCGAATCGCCTTTAAAGCACAGGAAAAGCGGCAAAACCTCGACAATGATGCCCTTGGCCAAAAAGGGCCTATGCGTTTTTTCCTGAATATATTCAGGAAAAAACGCATACGCCCTTACTGGCCAACCAAGCAACCTGCAAAGGCAAATCAACGCTACAAAGAAGTCTCGCTTCCCATCCGTCTAAAGGGCCATGCTGAATAAAGTGTCAAAACCAGAAATGCAGGACAGGCCATGGAGAAACGGGAGCCTTGCTACGCTGATGGGCGGGATGTAAATTGCCCACAGCCACTCTGGAGAAGTGTACGGTGTGTCTTGAAACATCTAAAAAACTCAGCTTACAGAGCATAGGGCACTTCCACTCATGGGCATACAAATTGGGAAAACTAAAAATCAGCAAGACACAGGCACCCCAAAGTTTAGGGCTGCTCTGTTGACAAGAACCTGCACTTCGTTACACCTTAAATATCCCAGGAAAGAGAAAAATTTATAAAGAAGTTGTGGTCCTTATGTACAATGGAATATCACTCAGCCATGAAATCTACGTCATAAGGCTCGTAGCAGCATGATGAGTGGATTTAGGTACGACGATTCTACGTGAAATAAGTCACACAGAAAAAGACACTTATCATAAGATATCACTTATAGAGGGAATGTAAAAACCGCTACACTTGAACTGAATTACAAAACAGAAGAGAGTCACACGTTTAGAAAACACGCTATGGCTGCTTAACGGGAAAGGTGAGGTGGGGTGATGCATAAAACAAGGGTTTCAAATTAGCTCAGATACCGTTCCATAAACCCAATATGTAATAGACAAGACCTACTCCTTGCTCAGTGAACGGGACTCAGCACCCCCCATTCAACGCCCAAGAATATATCTGACTAGTAAGAATCTTAAAACCTATGTGTTGATATCTCTCTGTAAGTGACTCAAGTGGGTGTAAAGCGGCATACACACAGCAGTGAAAAGCACCTAAACCCCATTATAAAAATCAATTACTTTTAAAAACCCGTGAAGCAAAGACAGTGAAAGAGAGAGAAATTCTTACAAAATTCGTTCAGGGGCTGTGATGCCACCTGGATTGACCATATCTAGACCCACAGCTGATTGAGACATAAGGGTGGACACTCCTGGGGCTGAGAGGTTTGGTGAGGTTGGGCGAGCAAACGCAGACCCTTTAAAGTAATACTGCGTGGTACCCATCCCATGGGTCCCAAATCTCCAGGTTCAAGGGCACCTTCCTACATCGAAAACATGCATGAGAAACCCAGAAGATGGTACACCGTGTGATCGGGAAAGGTTTCTAAAACGCACCTCATTTCTCATCTCCTTGTGCTCGGGTTCGCCATTCCAGCCGCTTTCCTAGCAATCTCCCTCCTTGGAGAATCAGCACCTTTAACCTCCTGTTCCGTACAGGTTGCAATTTGTCCTGAGGAGGAACGGGAAGAGGGGGAACCAATGAGAGACTAGCTCTAGGTCTTGGGACAGGCACAGCTCACTCTATTTTCCCATCAGGAAGAAGAATTAACCACAGGCTCAGCCTGCCGCCCGGAAGGAGAATAGGGCCTGAAGCAATCCTGCGCTTTTGCGGCCAGCTCCCAAGAAAGCGAGTTGAAAAATGGAGCTCAGGGGCACTGCAATTCACAAACCTGCAGAGTTATAAATGATAACTCTCGTCCACAAATATATTGAGGGAAGGCAACGAAGAGGATTTGGAAGCAAGGCAGAATTGCAGGAAACAGGTTTCAGGAGGGAGATTCGAATCGCCTTTAAAGCACAGGAAAAGCGGCAAAACCTCGACAATGATGCCCTTGGCCAAAAAGGGCGTATGCGTTTTTTCCTGAATATATTCAGGAAAAAACGCATACGCCCTTTTTGGCCAACCAAGCAACCTGCAAAGGCAAATCAGCGCTACAAAGAAGTCTCGCTTCCCATCGGTCAAAAGGGCCATGCTGAATAAAGTGTCAAAACTAGAAAAGCAGGACAGGCCATGGAGAAACGGGAGCCTTGCTACGCTGATGGGCGGGATGTAAATTGCCCACAGCCACTCTGGAGAAGTGTACGGTGTGTCTTGAAACATCTAAAAAACTTAGCTTAGAGAGCATAGGGCACTTCCACTCATGGGCGTACAAATTGGGAAAACTAAAACTCAGCAAGACACAGGCACCCCAAAGTTTAGGGCTGCTCTGTTGACAAGAACCTCCACTTCGTTACACCTAAAATATCCCAGGAAAGAGAAAAATGGATAAAGAAGTTGTGGTCCTTATGTACAATGGAATATCACTCAGCCATGAAATCAACGTCATAAGGCTAGTAGCAGCAAGATGAGTGGATTTAGGTACGACGATTCTACGTGAAATAAGTCACACAGAAAAAGACACTTATCATAAGATATCACTGATAGAGGGAATGTAAAAACCGCTACACTTGAACTGAATTACAAAACAGAAGAGAGTCACGCGTTTAGAAAATACGCTATGGCTGCTTTACGGGAAAGGTGAGGTGGGGTGATGCATAAAACAAGGGTTTCAAATTAGCTCAGATACCGTTCCATAAACCCAATATGTAATAGACAAGACCTACTCCTTGCTCAGTGAACGGGACTCAGCACCCCCTATTCACCGCCCAAGAATATATCTGACTAGTAAGAATCTTAAAACCTATGTGTTGATATCTCTCTGTAAGTGACTCAAGTGGGTGTAAAGCGGCATACGCACAGCAGTGTAAAGCACCTAAACCCCATTATAAAAATCAATTACTTTTAAAAACCCGTGAAGCAAAGACAGTGAAAGAGAGAGAAATTCTTACAAAATTCGTTCAGGGGCTGTGATGCCACCTGGATTGACCATATCTAGACCCACAGCTGATTGAGACATAAGGGTGGACACTCCTGGGGCTGAGAGTTTTGGTGAGGTTGGGCGAGCAAACGCAGACCCTTTAAAGTAATACTGCGTGGTACCCATCCCATGGGTCCAAAATCTCCAGGTTCAAGGGCACCTTCCTACATCGAAAACATGCATGAGAAACCCAGAAGATGGTACACCGTGTGATCGGGAAAGGTTTCTAAAACGCACCTCATTTCTCATCTCCTTGTGCTCGGGTTCGCCATTCCAGCCGCTTTCCTAGAAAACTCCCTCCTTGGAGAATCAGCACCTTTAACCTCCTGTTCCGTACAGGTTGCAATTTGTCCTGAGGAGGAACGGGAAGAGGGGGAACCAATGAGAGACTAGCTCTAGGTCTTGGGACAGGCACAGCTCACTCTATTTTCCCATCAGGAAGAAGAATTAACCACAGGCTCAGCCTGCAGCCCGGAACCAAAATAGGGCCTGAAGCAATCCTGCGCTTTTGCGGCCAGCTCCCAAGAAAGCGAGTTGAAAAATGGAGCTCAGGGGCACTGCAATTCACAAACCTGCAGAGTTATAAATGATAACTCTCGTCCACAAAAATATTGAGGGAAGGCAACGAAGAGGATTTGAAAGCAAGGCAGAATTGCAGGAAACAGATTTCAGGAGGGAGATTCGAATCGCCTTTAAAGCACAGGAAAAGCGGCAAAACCTCGACAATGATGCCCTTGGCCAAAAAGGGCCTATGCGTTTTTTCCTGAATATATTCAGGAAAAAACGCATACGCCCTTATTGGCCAACCAAGCAACCTGCAAAGGCAAATCAACGCTACAAAGAAGTCTCGCTTCCCATCCGTCTAAAGGGCCATGCTGAATAAAGTGTCAAAACCAGAAATGCAGGACAGGCCATGGAGAAACGGGAGCCTTGCTACGCTGATGGGCGGGATGTAAATTGCCCACAGCCACTCTGGAGAAGTGTACGGTGTGTCTTGAAACATCTAAAAAACTCAGCTTACAGAGCATAGGGCACTTCCACTCATGGGCATACAAATTGGGAAAACTAAAAATCAGCAAGACACAGGCACCCCAAAGTTTAGGGCTGCTCTGTTGACAAGAACCTGCACTTCGTTACACCTTAAATATCCCAGGAAAGAGAAAAATGGATAAAGAAGTTGTGGTCCTTATGTACAATGGAATATCGCTCAGCCATGAAATCTACGTCATAAGGCTCGTAGCAGCATGATGAGTGGATTTAGGTACGACGATTCTACGTGAAATAAGTCACACAGAAAAAGACACTTATCATAAGATATCACTTATAGAGGGAATGTAAAAACCGCTACACTTGAACTGAATTACAAAACAGAAGAGAGTCACGCGTTTAGAAAACACGCTATGGCTGCTTAACGGGAAAGGTGAGGTGGGGTGATGCATAAAACAAGGGTTTCAAATTAGCTCAGATACCGTTCCATAAACCCAATATGTAATAGACAAGACCTACTCCTTGCTCAGTGAACGGGACTCAGCACCCCCTATTCAACGCCCAAGAATATATCTGACTAGTAAGAATCTTAAAACCTATGTGTTGATATCTCTCTGTAAGTGACTCAAGTGGGTGTAAAGCGGCATACACACAGCAGTGAAAAGCACCTAAACCCCATTATAAAAATCAATTACTTTTAAAAACCCGTGAAGCAAAGACAGTGAAAGAGAGAGAAATTCTTACAAAATTCGTTCAGGGGCTGTGATGCCACCTGGATTGACCATATCTAGACCCACAGCTGATTGAGACATAAGGGTGGACACTCCTGGGGCTGAGAGGTTTGGTGAGGTTGGGCGAGCAAACGCAGACCCTTTAAAGTAATACTGCGTGGTACCCATCCCATGGGTCCCAAATCTCCAGGTTCAAGGGCACCTTCCTACATCGAAAACATGCATGAGAAACGCAGAAGATGGTACACCGTGTGATCGGGAAAGGTTTCTAAAACGCACCTCATTTCTCATCTCCTTGTGCTCGGGTTCGCCATTCCAGCCGCTTTCCTAGCAATCTCCCTCCTTGGAGAATCAGCACTTTTAACCTCCTGTTCCGTACAGGTTGCAATTTGTCCTGAGGAGGAACGGGAAGAGGGGGAACCAATGAGAGACTAGCTCTAGGTCTTGGGACAGGCACAGCTCACTCTATTTTCCCATCAGGAAGAAGAATTAACCACAGGCTCAGCCTGCCGCCCGGAAGGAGAATAGGGCCTGAAGCAATCCTGCGCTTTTGCGGCCAGCTCCCAAGAAAGCGAGTTGAAAAATGGAGCTCAGGGGCACTGCAATTCACAAACCTGCAGAGTTATAAATGATAACTCTCGTCCACAAATATATTGAGGGAAGGCAACGAAGAGGATTTGGAAGCAAGGCAGAATTGCAGGAAACAGGTTTCAGGAGGGAGATTCGAATCGCCTTTAAAGCACAGGAAAAGCGACAAAACGTCGACAATGATGCCCTTGGCCAAAAAGGGCGTATGCGTTTTTTCCTGAATATATTCAGGAAAAACCGCATACGCCCTTTTTGGCCAACCAAGCAACCTGCAAAGGCAAATCAGCGCTACAAAGAAGTCTCGCTTCCCATCGGTCAAAAGGGCCATGCTGAATAAAGTGTCAAAACTAGAAAAGCAGGACAGGCCATGGAGAAACGGGAGCCTTGCTACGCTGATGGGCGGGATGTAAATTGCCCACAGCCACTCTGGAGAAGTGTACGGTGTGTCTTGAAACATCTAAAAAACTTAGCTTAGAGAGCATAGGGCACTTCCACTCATGGGCGTACAAATTGGGAAAACTAAAACTCAGCAAGACACAGGCACCCCAAAGTTTAGGGCTGCTCTGTTGACAAGAACCTCCACTTCGTTACACCTAAAATATCCCAGGAAAGAGAAAAATGGATAAAGAAGTTGTGGTCCTTATGTACAATGGAATATCACTCAGCCATGAAATCAACGTCATAAGGCTAGTAGCAGCAAGATGAGTGGATTTAGGTACGACGATTCTACGTGAAATAAGTCACACAGAAAAAGACACTTATCATAAGATATCACTGATAGAGGGAATGTAAAAACCGCTACACTTGAACTGAATTACAAAACAGAAGAGAGTCACGCGTTTAGAAAATACGCTATGGCTGCTTTACGGGAAAGGTGAGGTGGGGTGATGCATAAAACAAGGGTTTCAAATTAGCTCAGATACCGTTCCATAAACCCAATATGTAATAGACAAGACCTACTCCTTGCTCAGTGAACGGGAATCAGCACCCCCTATTCACCGCCCAAGAATATATCTGACTAGTAAGAATCTTAAAACCTATGTGTTGATATCTCTCTGTAAGTGACTCAAGTGGGTGTAAAGCGGCATACGCACAGCAGTGTAAAGCACCTAAACCCCATTATAAAAATCAATTACTTTTAAAAACCCGTGAAGCAAAGACAGTGAAAGAGAGAGAAATTCTTACAAAATTCGTTCAGGGGCTGTGATGCCACCTGGATTGACCATATCTAGACCCACAGCTGATTGAGACATAAGGGTGGACACTCCTGGGGCTGAGAGTTTTGGTGAGGTTGGGCGAGCAAACGCAGACCCTTTAAAGTAATACTGCGTGGTACCCATCCCATGGGTCCAAAATCTCCAGGTTCAAGGGCACCTTCCTACATCGAAAACATGCATGAGAAACCCAGAAGATGGTACACCGTGTGATCGGGAAAGGTTTCTAAAACGCACCTCATTTCTCATCTCCTTGTGCTCGGGTTCGCCATTCCAGCCGCTTTCCTAGAAAACTCCCTCCTTGGAGAATCAGCACCTTTAACCTCCTGTTCCGTACAGGTTGCAATTTGTCCTGAGGAGGAACGGGAAGAGGGGGAACCAATGAGAGACTAGCTCTAGGTCTTGGGACAGGCACAGCTCACTCTATTTTCCCATCAGGAAGAAGAATTAACCACAGGCTCAGCCTGCAGCCCGGAACCAAAATAGGGCCTGAAGCAATCCTGCGCTTTTGCGGCCATCTCCCAAGAAAGCGAGTTGAAAAATGGAGCTCAGGGGCACTGCAATTCACAAACCTGCAGAGTTATAAATGATAACTCTCGTCCACAAATATATTGAGGGAAGGCAACGAAGAGGATTTGAAAGCAAGGCAGAATTGCAGGAAACAGGTTTCAGGAGGGAGATTCGAATCGCCTTTAAAGCACAGGAAAAGCGGCAAAACCTCGACAATGATGCCCTTGGCCAAAAAGGGCCTATGCGTTTTTTCCTGAATATATTCAGGAAAAAACGCATACGCCCTTATTGGCCAACCAAGCAACCTGCAAAGGCAAATCAACGCTACAAAGAAGTCTCGCTTCCCATCCGTCTAAAGGGCCATGCTGAATAAAGTGTCAAAACCAGAAATGCAGGACAGGCCATGGAGAAACGGGAGCCTTGCTACGCTGATGGGCGGGATGTAAATTGCCCACAGCCACTCTGGAGAAGTGTACGGTGTGTCTTGAAACATCTAAAAAACTCAGCTTACAGAGCATAGGGCACTTCCACTCATGGGCATACAAATTGGGAAAACTAAAAATCAGCAAGACACAGGCACCCCAAAGTTTAGGGCTGCTCTGTTGACAAGAACCTGCACTTCGTTACACCTTAAATATCCCAGGAAAGAGAAAAATTTATAAAGAAGTTGTGGTCCTTATGTACAATGGAATATCACTCAGCCATGAAATCTACGTCATAAGGCTCGTAGCAGCATGATGAGTGGATTTAGGTACGACGATTCTACGTGAAATAAGTCACACAGAAAAAGACACTTATCATAAGATATCACTTATAGAGGGAATGTAAAAACCGCTACACTTGAACTGAATTACAAAACAGAAGAGAGTCACGCGTTTAGAAAACACGCTATGGCTGCTTAACGGGAAAGGTGAGGTGGGGTGATGCATAAAACAAGGGTTTCAAATTAGCTCAGATACCGTTCCATAAACCCAATATGTAATAGACAAGACCTACTCCTTGCTCAGTGAACGGGACTCAGCACCCCCCATTCAACGCCCAAGAATATATCTGACTAGTAAGAATCTTAAAACCTATGTGTTGATATCTCTCTGTAAGTGACTCAAGTGGGTGTAAAGCGGCATACACACAGCAGTGAAAAGCACCTAAACCCCATTATAAAAATCAATTACTTTTAAAAACCCGTGAAGCAAAGACAGTGAAAGAGAGAGAAATTCTTACAAAATTCGTTCAGGGGCTGTGATGCCACCTGGATTGACCATATCTAGACCCACAGCTGATTGAGACATAAGGGTGGACACTCCTGGGGCTGAGAGGTTTGGTGAGGTTGGGCGAGCAAACGCAGACCCTTTAAAGTAATACTGCGTGGTACCCATCCCATGGGTCCCAAATCTCCAGGTTCAAGGGCACCTTCCTACATCGAAAACATGCATGAGAAACGCAGAAGATGGTACACCGTGTGATCGGGAAAGGTTTCTAAAACGCACCTCATTTCTCATCTCCTTGTGCTCGGGTTCGCCATTCCAGCCGCTTTCCTAGCAATCTCCCTCCTTGGAGAATCAGCACCTTTAACCTCCTGTTCCGTACAGGTTGCAATTTGTCCTGAGGAGGAACGGGAAGAGGGGGAACCAATGAGAGACTAGCTCTAGGTCTTGGGACAGGCACAGGTCACTCTATTTTCCCATCAGGAAGAAGAATTAACCACAGGCTCAGCCTGCCGCCCGGAAGGAGAATAGGGCCTGAAGCAATCCTGCGCTTTTGCGGCCAGCTCCCAAGAAAGCGAGTTGAAAAATGGAGCTCAGGGGCACTGCAATTCACAAACCTGCAGAGTTATAAATGATAACTCTCGTCCACAAATATATTGAGGGAAGGCAACGAAGAGGATTTGGAAGCAAGGCAGAATTGCAGGAAACAGGTTTCAGGAGGGAGATTTGAATCGCCTTTAAAGCACAGGAAAAGCGGCAAAACCTCGACAATGATGCCCTTGGCCAAAAAGGGCGTATGCGTTTTTTCCTGAATATATTCAGGAAAAAACGCATACGCCCTTTTTGGCCAACCAAGCAACCTGCAAAGGCAAATCAGCGCTACAAAGAAGTCTCGCTTCCCATCGGTCAAAAGGGCCATGCTGAATAAAGTGTCAAAACTAGAAAAGCAGGACAGGCCATGGAGAAACGGGAGCCTTGCTACGCTGATGGGCGGGATGTAAATTGCCCACAGCCACTCTGGAGAAGTGTACGGTGTGTCTTGAAACATCTAAAAAACTTAGCTTAGAGAGCATAGGGCACTTCCACTCATGGGCGTACAAATTGGGAAAACTAAAACTCAGCAAGACACAGGCACCCCAAAGTTTAGGGCTGCTCTGTTGACAAGAACCTCCACTTCGTTACACCTAAAATATCCCAGGAAAGAGAAAAATGGATAAAGAAGTTGTGGTCCTTATGTACAATGGAATATCACTCAGCCATGAAATCAACGTCATAAGGCTAGTAGCAGCAAGATGAGTGGATTTAGGTACGACGATTCTACGTGAAATAAGTCACACAGAAAAAGACACTTATCATAAGATATCACTGATAGAGGGAATGTAAAAACCGCTACACTTGAACTGAATTACAAAACAGAAGAGAGTCACGCGTTTAGAAAATACGCTATGGCTGCTTTACGGGAAAGGTGAGGTGGGGTGATGCATAAAACAAGGGTTTCAAATTAGCTCAGATACCGTTCCATAAACCCAATATGTAATAGACAAGACCTACTCCTTGCTCAGTGAACGGGACTCAGCACCCCCTATTCACCGCCCAAGAATATATCTGACTAGTAAGAATCTTAAAACCTATGTGTTGATATCTCTCTGTAAGTGACTCAAGTGGGTGTAAAGCGGCATACGCACAGCAGTGTAAAGCACCTAAACCCCATTATAAAAATCAATTACTTTTAAAAACCCGTGAAGCAAAGACAGTGAAAGAGAGAGAAATTCTTACAAAATTCGTTCAGGGGCTGTGATGCCACCTGGATTGACCATATCTAGACCCACAGCTGATTGAGACATAAGGGTGGACACTCCTGGGGCTGAGAGTTTTGGTGAGGTTGGGCGAGCAAACGCAGACCCTTTAAAGTAATACTGCGTGGTACCCATCCCATGGGTCCAAAATCTCCAGGTTCAAGGGCACCTTCCTACATCGAAAACATGCATGAGAAACCCAGAAGATGGTACACCGTGTGATCGGGAAAGGTTTCTAAAACGCACCTCATTTCTCATCTCCTTGTGCTCGGGTTCGCCATTCCAGCCGCTTTCCTAGAAAACTCCCTCCTTGGAGAATCAGCACCTTTAACCTCCTGTTCCGTACAGGTTGCAATTTGTCCTGAGGAGGAACGGGAAGAGGGGGAACCAATGAGAGACTAGCTCTAGGTCTTGGGACAGGCACAGCTCACTCTATTTTCCCATCAGGAAGAAGAATTAACCACAGGCTCAGCCTGCAGCCCGGAACCAAAATAGGGCCTGAAGCAATCCTGCACTTTTGCAGCCATCTCCCAAGAAAGCGAGTTGAAAAATGGAGCTCAGGGGCACTGCAATTCACAAACCTGCAGAGTTATAAATGATAACTCTCGTCCACAAATATATTGAGGGAAGGCAACGAAGAGGATTTGAAAGCAAGGCAGAATTGCAGGAAACAGGTTTCAGGAGGGAGATTCGAATCGCCTTTAAAGCACAGGAAAAGCGGCAAAACCTCGACAATGATGCCCTTGGCCAAAAAGGGCCTATGCGTTTTTTCCTGAATATATTCAGGAAAAAACGCATACGCCCTTACTGGCCAACCAAGCAACCTGCAAAGGCAAATCAACGCTACAAAGAAGTCTCGCTTCCCATCCGTCTAAAGGGCCATGCTGAATAAAGTGTCAAAACCAGAAATGCAGGACAGGCCATGGAGAAACGGGAGCCTTGCTACGCTGATGGGCGGGATGTAAATTGCCCACAGCCACTCTGGAGAAGTGTACGGTGTGTCTTGAAACATCTAAAAAACTCAGCTTACAGAGCATAGGGCACTTCCACTCATGGGCATACAAATTGGGAAAACTAAAAATCAGCAAGACACAGGCACCCCAAAGTTTAGGGCTGCTCTGTTGACAAGAACCTGCACTTCGTTACACCTTAAATATCCCAGGAAAGAGAAAAATTTATAAAGAAGTTGTGGTCCTTATGTACAATGGAATATCACTCAGCCATGAAATCTACGTCATAAGGCTCGTAGCAGCATGATGAGTGGATTTAGGTACGACGATTCTACGTGAAATAAGTCACACAGAAAAAGACACTTATCATAAGATATCACTTATAGAGGGAATGTAAAAACCGCTACACTTGAACTGAATTACAAAACAGAAGAGAGTCACACGTTTAGAAAACACGCTATGGCTGCTTAACGGGAAAGGTGAGGTGGGGTGATGCATAAAACAAGGGTTTCAAATTAGCTCAGATACCGTTCCATAAACCCAATATGTAATAGACAAGACCTACTCCTTGCTCAGTGAACGGGACTCAGCACCCCCCATTCAACGCCCAAGAATATATCTGACTAGTAAGAATCTTAAAACCTATGTGTTGATATCTCTCTGTAAGTGACTCAAGTGGGTGTAAAGCGGCATACACACAGCAGTGAAAAGCACCTAAACCCCATTATAAAAATCAATTACTTTTAAAAACCCGTGAAGCAAAGACAGTGAAAGAGAGAGAAATTCTTACAAAATTCGTTCAGGGGCTGTGATGCCACCTGGATTGACCATATCTAGACCCACAGCTGATTGAGACATAAGGGTGGACACTCCTGGGGCTGAGAGGTTTGGTGAGGTTGGGCGAGCAAACGCAGACCCTTTAAAGTAATACTGCGTGGTACCCATCCCATGGGTCCCAAATCTCCAGGTTCAAGGGCACCTTCCTACATCGAAAACATGCATGAGAAACCCAGAAGATGGTACACCGTGTGATCGGGAAAGGTTTCTAAAACGCACCTCATTTCTCATCTCCTTGTGCTCGGGTTCGCCATTCCAGCCGCTTTCCTAGCAATCTCCCTCCTTGGAGAATCAGCACCTTTAACCTCCTGTTCCGTACAGGTTGCAATTTGTCCTGAGGAGGAACGGGAAGAGGGGGAACCAATGAGAGACTAGCTCTAGGTCTTGGGACAGGCACAGCTCACTCTATTTTCCCATCAGGAAGAAGAATTAACCACAGGCTCAGCCTGCCGCCCGGAAGGAGAATAGGGCCTGAAGCAATCCTGCGCTTTTGCGGCCAGCTCCCAAGAAAGCGAGTTGAAAAATGGAGCTCAGGGGCACTGCAATTCACAAACCTGCAGAGTTATAAATGATAACTCTCGTCCACAAATATATTGAGGGAAGGCAACGAAGAGGATTTGGAAGCAAGGCAGAATTGCAGGAAACAGGTTTCAGGAGGGAGATTCGAATCGCCTTTAAAGCACAGGAAAAGCGGCAAAACCTCGACAATGATGCCCTTGGCCAAAAAGGGCGTATGCGTTTTTTCCTGAATATATTCAGGAAAAAACGCATACGCCCTTTTTGGCCAACCAAGCAACCTGCAAAGGCAAATCAGCGCTACAAAGAAGTCTCGCTTCCCATCGGTCAAAAGGGCCATGCTGAATAAAGTGTCAAAACTAGAAAAGCAGGACAGGCCATGGAGAAACGGGAGCCTTGCTACGCTGATGGGCGGGATGTAAATTGCCCACAGCCACTCTGGAGAAGTGTACGGTGTGTCTTGAAACATCTAAAAAACTTAGCTTAGAGAGCATAGGGCACTTCCACTCATGGGCGTACAAATTGGGAAAACTAAAACTCAGCAAGACACAGGCACCCCAAAGTTTAGGGCTGCTCTGTTGACAAGAACCTCCACTTCGTTACACCTAAAATATCCCAGGAAAGAGAAAAATGGATAAAGAAGTTGTGGTCCTTATGTACAATGGAATATCACTCAGCCATGAAATCAACGTCATAAGGCTAGTAGCAGCAAGATGAGTGGATTTAGGTACGACGATTCTACGTGAAATAAGTCACACAGAAAAAGACACTTATCATAAGATATCACTGATAGAGGGAATGTAAAAACCGCTACACTTGAACTGAATTACAAAACAGAAGAGAGTCACGCGTTTAGAAAATACGCTATGGCTGCTTTACGGGAAAGGTGAGGTGGGGTGATGCATAAAACAAGGGTTTCAAATTAGCTCAGATACCGTTCCATAAACCCAATATGTAATAGACAAGACCTACTCCTTGCTCAGTGAACGGGACTCAGCACCCCCTATTCACCGCCCAAGAATATATCTGACTAGTAAGAATCTTAAAACCTATGTGTTGATATCTCTCTGTAAGTGACTCAAGTGGGTGTAAAGCGGCATACGCACAGCAGTGTAAAGCACCTAAACCCCATTATAAAAATCAATTACTTTTAAAAACCCGTGAAGCAAAGACAGTGAAAGAGAGAGAAATTCTTACAAAATTCGTTCAGGGGCTGTGATGCCACCTGGATTGACCATATCTAGACCCACAGCTGATTGAGACATAAGGGTGGACACTCCTGGGGCTGAGAGTTTTGGTGAGGTTGGGCGAGCAAACGCAGACCCTTTAAAGTAATACTGCGTGGTACCCATCCCATGGGTCCAAAATCTCCAGGTTCAAGGGCACCTTCCTACATCGAAAACATGCATGAGAAACCCAGAAGATGGTACACCGTGTGATCGGGAAAGGTTTCTAAAACGCACCTCATTTCTCATCTCCTTGTGCTCGGGTTCGCCATTCCAGCCGCTTTCCTAGAAAACTCCCTCCTTGGAGAATCAGCACCTTTAACCTCCTGTTCCGTACAGGTTGCAATTTGTCCTGAGGAGGAACGGGAAGAGGGGGAACCAATGAGAGACTAGCTCTAGGTCTTGGGACAGGCACAGCTCACTCTATTTTCCCATCAGGAAGAAGAATTAACCACAGGCTCAGCCTGCAGCCCGGAACCAAAATAGGGCCTGAAGCAATCCTGCGCTTTTGCGGCCAGCTCCCAAGAAAGCGAGTTGAAAAATGGAGCTCAGGGGCACTGCAATTCACAAACCTGCAGAGTTATAAATGATAACTCTCGTCCACAAAAATATTGAGGGAAGGCAACGAAGAGGATTTGAAAGCAAGGCAGAATTGCAGGAAACAGATTTCAGGAGGGAGATTCGAATCGCCTTTAAAGCACAGGAAAAGCGGCAAAACCTCGACAATGATGCCCTTGGCCAAAAAGGGCCTATGCGTTTTTTCCTGAATATATTCAGGAAAAAACGCATACGCCCTTATTGGCCAACCAAGCAACCTGCAAAGGCAAATCAACGCTACAAAGAAGTCTCGCTTCCCATCCGTCTAAAGGGCCATGCTGAATAAAGTGTCAAAACCAGAAATGCAGGACAGGCCATGGAGAAACGGGAGCCTTGCTACGCTGATGGGCGGGATGTAAATTGCCCACAGCCACTCTGGAGAAGTGTACGGTGTGTCTTGAAACATCTAAAAAACTCAGCTTACAGAGCATAGGGCACTTCCACTCATGGGCATACAAATTGGGAAAACTAAAAATCAGCAAGACACAGGCACCCCAAAGTTTAGGGCTGCTCTGTTGACAAGAACCTGCACTTCGTTACACCTTAAATATCCCAGGAAAGAGAAAAATGGATAAAGAAGTTGTGGTCCTTATGTACAATGGAATATCGCTCAGCCATGAAATCTACGTCATAAGGCTCGTAGCAGCATGATGAGTGGATTTAGGTACGACGATTCTACGTGAAATAAGTCACACAGAAAAAGACACTTATCATAAGATATCACTTATAGAGGGAATGTAAAAACCGCTACACTTGAACTGAATTACAAAACAGAAGAGAGTCACGCGTTTAGAAAACACGCTATGGCTGCTTAACGGGAAAGGTGAGGTGGGGTGATGCATAAAACAAGGGTTTCAAATTAGCTCAGATACCGTTCCATAAACCCAATATGTAATAGACAAGACCTACTCCTTGCTCAGTGAACGGGACTCAGCACCCCCTATTCAACGCCCAAGAATATATCTGACTAGTAAGAATCTTAAAACCTATGTGTTGATATCTCTCTGTAAGTGACTCAAGTGGGTGTAAAGCGGCATACACACAGCAGTGAAAAGCACCTAAACCCCATTATAAAAATCAATTACTTTTAAAAACCCGTGAAGCAAAGACAGTGAAAGAGAGAGAAATTCTTACAAAATTCGTTCAGGGGCTGTGATGCCACCTGGATTGACCATATCTAGACCCACAGCTGATTGAGACATAAGGGTGGACACTCCTGGGGCTGAGAGGTTTGGTGAGGTTGGGCGAGCAAACGCAGACCCTTTAAAGTAATACTGCGTGGTACCCATCCCATGGGTCCCAAATCTCCAGGTTCAAGGGCACCTTCCTACATCGAAAACATGCATGAGAAACCCAGAAGATGGTACACCGTGTGATCGGGAAAGGTTTCTAAAACGCACCTCATTTCTCATCTCCTTGTGCTCGGGTTCGCCATTCCAGCCGCTTTCCTAGCAATCTCCCTCCTTGGAGAATCAGCACCTTTAACCTCCTGTTCCGTACAGGTTGCAATTTGTCCTGAGGAGGAACGGGAAGAGGGGGAACCAATGAGAGACTAGCTCTAGGTCTTGGGACAGGCACAGCTCACTCTATTTTCCCATCAGGAAGAAGAATTAACCACAGGCTCAGCCTGCCGCCCGGAAGGAGAATAGGGCCTGAAGCAATCCTGCGCTTTTGCGGCCAGCTCCCAAGAAAGCGAGTTGAAAAATGGAGCTCAGGGGCACTGCAATTCACAAACCTGCAGAGTTATAAATGATAACTCTCGTCCACAAATATATTGAGGGAAGGCAACGAAGAGGATTTGGAAGCAAGGCAGAATTGCAGGAAACAGGTTTCAGGAGGGAGATTCGAATCGCCTTTAAAGCACAGGAAAAGCGACAAAACGTCGACAATGATGCCCTTGGCCAAAAAGGGCGTATGCGTTTTTTCCTGAATATATTCAGGAAAAACCGCATACGCCCTTTTTGGCCAACCAAGCAACCTGCAAAGGCAAATCAGCGCTACAAAGAAGTCTCGCTTCCCATCGGTCAAAAGGGCCATGCTGAATAAAGTGTCAAAACCAGAAATGCAGGACAGGCCATGGAGAAACGGGAGCCTTGCTACGCTGATGGGCGGGATGTAAATTGCCCACAGCCACTCTGGAGAGGTGTACGGTGTGTCTTGAAACATCTAAAAAACTCAGCTTAGAGAGCATAAGGCACTTCCACTCATGGGCGTACAAATTGGGAAAACTAAAAATCAGCAAGACACAGGCACCCCAAAGTTTAGGGCTGCTCTGTTGACAAGAACCTCCACTTCGTTACACCTTAAATATCCCAGGAAAGAGAAAAATGGATAAAGAAGTTGTGGTCCTTATGTACAATGGAATATCACTCAGCCATGAAATCTACGTCATAAGGCTCGTAGCAGCATGATGAGTGGATTTAGGTACGACGATTCTACGTGAAATAAGTCACACAGAAAAAGACACTTATCATAAGATATCACTTATAGAGGGAATGTAAAAACCGCTACACTTGAACTGAATTACAAAACAGAAGAGAGTCACGCGTTTAGAAAACACGCTATGGCTGCTTAACGGGAAAGGTGAGGTGGGGTGATGCATAAAACAAGGGTTTCAAATTAGCTCAGATACCATTCCATAAACCCAATATGTAATAGACAAGACCTACTCCTTGCTCAGTGAACGGGACTCAGCACCCCCTATTCACCGCTCAAGAATATATCTGACTAGTAAGAATCTTAAAACCTATGTGTTGATATCTCTCTGTAAGTGACTCAAGTGGGTGTAAAGCGGCATACACACAGCAGTGAAAAGCACCTAAACCCCATTATAAAAATCAATTACTTTTAAAAACCCGTGAAGCAAAGACAGTGAAAAAGAGAGAAATTCTTACAAAATTCGTTCAGGGGCTGTGATGCCACCTGGATTGACCATATCTAGACCCACAGCTGATTGAGACATAAGGGTGGACACTCCTGGGGCTGAGAGGTTTGGTGAGGTTGGGCGAGCAAACGCAGACCCTTTAAAGTAATACTGCGTGGTACCCATCCCATGGGTCCCAAATCTCCAGGTTCAAGGGCACCTTCCTACATCGAAAACATGCATGAGAAACCCAGAAGATGGTACACCGTGTGATCGGGAAAGGTTTCTAAAACGCACCTCATTTCTCATCTCCTTGTGCTCGGGTTCGCCATTCCAGCCGCTTTCCTAGCAATCTCCCTCCTTGGAGAATCAGCACCTTTAACCTCCTGTTCCGTACAGGTTGCAATTTGTCCTGAGGAGGAACGGGAAGAGGGGGAACCAATGAGAGACTAGCTCTAGGTCTTGGGACAGGCACAGCTCACTCTATTTTCCCATCAGGAAGAAGAATTAACCACAGGCTCAGCCTGCCGCCCGGAAGGAGAATAGGGCCTGAAGCAATCCTGCGCTTTTGCGGCCAGCTCCCAAGAAAGCGAGTTGAAAAATGGAGCTCAGGGGCACTGCAATTCACAAACCTGCAGAGTTATAAATGATAACTCTCGTCCACAAATATATTGAGGGAAGGCAACGAAGAGGATTTGGAAGCAAGGCAGAATTGCAGGAAACAGGTTTCAGGAGGGAGATTCGAATCGCCTTTAAAGCACAGGAAAAGCGACAAAACGTCGACAATGATGCCCTTGGCCAAAAAGGGCGTATGCGTTTTTTCCTGAATATATTCAGGAAAAACCGCATACGCCCTTTTTGGCCAACCAAGCAACCTGCAAAGGCAAATCAGCGCTACAAAGAAGTCTCGCTTCCCATCGGTCAAAAGGGCCATGCTGAATAAAGTGTCAAAACCAGAAATGCAGGACAGGCCATGGAGAAACGGGAGCCTTGCTACGCTGATGGGCGGGATGTAAATTGCCCACAGCCACTCTGGAGAGGTGTACGGTGTGTCTTGAAACATCTAAAAAACTCAGCTTAGAGAGCATAAGGCACTTCCACTCATGGGCGTACAAATTGGGAAAACTAAAAATCAGCAAGACACAGGCACCCCAAAGTTTAGGGCTGCTCTGTTGACAAGAACCTCCACTTCGTTACACCTTAAATATCCCAGGAAAGAGAAAAATGGATAAAGAAGTTGTGGTCCTTATGTACAATGGAATATCACTCAGCCATGAAATCTACGTCATAAGGCTCGTAGCAGCATGATGAGTGGATTTAGGTACGACGATTCTACGTGAAATAAGTCACACAGAAAAAGACACTTATCATAAGATATCACTTATAGAGGGAATGTAAAAACCGCTACACTTGAACTGAATTACAAAACAGAAGAGAGTCACGCGTTTAGAAAACACGCTATGGCTGCTTAACGGGAAAGGTGAGGTGGGGTGATGCATAAAACAAGGGTTTCAAATTAGCTCAGATACCGTTCCATAAACCCAATATGTAATAGACAAGACCTACTCCTTGCTCAGTGAACGGGACTCAGCACCCCCTATTCAACGCCCAAGAATATATCTGACTAGTAAGAATCTTAAAACCTATGTGTTGATATCTCTCTGTAAGTGACTCAAGTGGGTGTAAAGCGGCATACACACAGCAGTGAAAAGCACCTAAACCCCATTATAAAAATCAATTACTTTTAAAAACCCGTGAAGCAAAGACAGTGAAAGAGAGAGAAATTCTTACAAAATTCGTTCAGGGGCTGTGATGCCACCTGGATTGACCATATCTAGACCCACAGCTGATTGAGACATAAGGGTGGACACTCCTGGGGCTGAGAGGTTTGGTGAGGTTGGGCGAGCAAACGCAGACCCTTTAAAGTAATACTGCGTGGTACCCATCCCATGGGTCCCAAATCTCCAGGTTCAAGGGCACCTTCCTACATCGAAAACATGCATGAGAAACCCAGAAGATGGTACACCGTGTGATCGGGAAAGGTTTCTAAAACGCACCTCATTTCTCATCTCCTTGTGCTCGGGTTCGCCATTCCAGCCGCTTTCCTAGCAATCTCCCTCCTTGGAGAATCAGCACCTTTAACCTCCTGTTCCGTACAGGTTGCAATTTGTCCTGAGGAGGAACGGGAAGAGGGGGAACCAATGAGAGACTAGCTCTAGGTCTTGGGACAGGCACAGCTCACTCTATTTTCCCATCAGGAAGAAGAATTAACCACAGGCTCAGCCTGCCGCCCGGAAGGAGAATAGGGCCTGAAGCAATCCTGCGCTTTTGCGGCCAGCTCCCAAGAAAGCGAGTTGAAAAATGGAGCTCAGGGGCACTGCAATTCACAAACCTGCAGAGTTATAAATGATAACTCTCGTCCACAAATATATTGAGGGAAGGCAACGAAGAGGATTTGGAAGCAAGGCAGAATTGCAGGAAACAGGTTTCAGGAGGGAGATTCGAATCGCCTTTAAAGCACAGGAAAAGCGACAAAACGTCGACAATGATGCCCTTGGCCAAAAAGGGCGTATGCGTTTTTTCCTGAATATATTCAGGAAAAACCGCATACGCCCTTTTTGGCCAACCAAGCAACCTGCAAAGGCAAATCAGCGCTACAAAGAAGTCTCGCTTCCCATCGGTCAAAAGGGCCATGCTGAATAAAGTGTCAAAACCAGAAATGCAGGACAGGCCATGGAGAAACGGGAGCCTTGCTACGCTGATGGGCGGGATGTAAATTGCCCACAGCCACTCTGGAGAGGTGTACGGTGTGTCTTGAAACATCTAAAAAACTCAGCTTAGAGAGCATAAGGCACTTCCACTCATGGGCGTACAAATTGGGAAAACTAAAAATCAGCAAGACACAGGCACCCCAAAGTTTAGGGCTGCTCTGTTGACAAGAACCTCCACTTCGTTACACCTTAAATATCCCAGGAAAGAGAAAAATGGATAAAGAAGTTGTGGTCCTTATGTACAATGGAATATCACTCAGCCATGAAATCTACGTCATAAGGCTCGTAGCAGCATGATGAGTGGATTTAGGTACGACGATTCTACGTGAAATAAGTCACACAGAAAAAGACACTTATCATAAGATATCACTTATAGAGGGAATGTAAAAACCGCTACACTTGAACTGAATTACAAAACAGAAGAGAGTCACGCGTTTAGAAAACACGCTATGGCTGCTTAACGGGAAAGGTGAGGTGGGGTGATGCATAAAACAAGGGTTTCAAATTAGCTCAGATACCATTCCATAAACCCAATATGTAATAGACAAGACCTACTCCTTGCTCAGTGAACGGGACTCAGCACCCCCTATTCACCGCTCAAGAATATATCTGACTAGTAAGAATCTTAAAACCTATGTGTTGATATCTCTCTGTAAGTGACTCAAGTGGGTGTAAAGCGGCATACACACAGCAGTGAAAAGCACCTAAACCCCATTATAAAAATCAATTACTTTTAAAAACCCGTGAAGCAAAGACAGTGAAAAAGAGAGAAATTCTTACAAAATTCGTTCAGGGGCTGTGATGCCACCTGGATTGACCATATCTAGACCCACAGCTGATTGAGACATAAGGGTGGACACTCCTGGGGCTGAGAGGTTTGGTGAGGTTGGGCGAGCAAACGCAGACCCTTTAAAGTAATACTGCGTGGTACCCATCCCATGGGTCCCAAATCTCCAGGTTCAAGGGCACCTTCCTACATCGAAAACATGCATGAGAAACCCAGAAGATGGTACACCGTGTGATCGGGAAAGGTTTCTAAAACGCACCTCATTTCTCATCTCCTTGTGCTCGGGTTCGCCATTCCAGCCGCTTTCCTAGCAATCTCCCTCCTTGGAGAATCAGCACCTTTAACCTCCTGTTCCGTACAGGTTGCAATTTGTCCTGAGGAGGAACGGGAAGAGGGGGAACCAATGAGAGACTAGCTCTAGGTCTTGGGACAGGCACAGCTCACTCTATTTTCCCATCAGGAAGAAGAATTAACCACAGGCTCAGCCTGCCGCCCGGAAGGAGAATAGGGCCTGAAGCAATCCTGCGCTTTTGCGGCCAGCTCCCAAGAAAGCGAGTTGAAAAATGGAGCTCAGGGGCACTGCAATTCACAAACCTGCAGAGTTATAAATGATAACTCTCGTCCACAAATATATTGAGGGAAGGCAACGAAGAGGATTTGGAAGCAAGGCAGAATTGCAGGAAACAGGTTTCAGGAGGGAGATTCGAATCGCCTTTAAAGCACAGGAAAAGCGACAAAACGTCGACAATGATGCCCTTGGCCAAAAAGGGCGTATGCGTTTTTTCCTGAATATATTCAGGAAAAACCGCATACGCCCTTTTTGGCCAACCAAGCAACCTGCAAAGGCAAATCAGCGCTACAAAGAAGTCTCGCTTCCCATCGGTCAAAAGGGCCATGCTGAATAAAGTGTCAAAACCAGAAATGCAGGACAGGCCATGGAGAAACGGGAGCCTTGCTACGCTGATGGGCGGGATGTAAATTGCCCACAGCCACTCTGGAGAGGTGTACGGTGTGTCTTGAAACATCTAAAAAACTCAGATTAGAGAGCATAAGGCACTTCCACTCATGGGCGTACAAATTGGGAAAACTAAAAATCAGCAAGACACAGGCACCCCAAAGTTTAGGGCTGCTCTGTTGACAAGAACCTCCACTTCGTTACACCTTAAATATCCCAGGAAAGAGAAAAATGGATAAAGAAGTTGTGGTCCTTATGTACAATGGAATATCACTCAGCCATGAAATCTACGTCATAAGGCTCGTAGCAGCATGATGAGTGGATTTAGGTACGACGATTCTACGTGAAATAAGTCACACAGAAAAAGACACTTATCATAAGATATCACTTATAGAGGGAATGTAAAAACCGCTACACTTGAACTGAATTACAAAACAGAAGAGAGTCACGCGTTTAGAAAACACGCTATGGCTGCTTAACGGGAAAGGTGAGGTGGGGTGATGCATAAAACAAGGGTTTCAAATTAGCTCAGATACCATTCCATAAACCCAATATGTAATAGACAAGACCTACTCCTTGCTCAGTGAACGGGACTCAGCACCCCCTATTCACCGCTCAAGAATATATCTGACTAGTAAGAATCTTAAAACCTATGTGTTGATATCTCTCTGTAAGTGACTCAAGTGGGTGTAAAGCGGCATACACACAGCAGTGAAAAGCACCTAAACCCCATTATAAAAATCAATTACTTTTAAAAACCCGTGAAGCAAAGACAGTGAAAAAGAGAGAAATTCTTACAAAATTCGTTCAGGGGCTGTGATGCCACCTGGATTGACCATATCTAGACCCACAGCTGATTGAGACATAAGGGTGGACACTCCTGGGGCTGAGAGGTTTGGTGAGGTTGGGCGAGCAAACGCAGACCCTTTAAAGTAATACTGCGTGGTACCCATCCCATGGGTCCCAAATCTCCAGGTTCAAGGGCACCTTCCTACATCGAAAACATGCATGAGAAACCCAGAAGATGGTACACCGTGTGATCGGGAAAGGTTTCTAAAACGCACCTCATTTCTCATCTCCTTGTGCTCGGGTTCGCCATTCCAGCCGCTTTCCTAGCAATCTCCCTCCTTGGAGAATCAGCACCTTTAACCTCCTGTTCCGTACAGGTTGCAATTTGTCCTGAGGAGGAACGGGAAGAGGGGGAACCAATGAGAGACTAGCTCTAGGTCTTGGGACAGGCACAGCTCACTCTATTTTCCCATCAGGAAGAAGAATTAACCACAGGCTCAGCCTGCCGCCCGGAAGGAGAATAGGGCCTGAAGCAATCCTGCGCTTTTGCGGCCAGCTCCCAAGAAAGCGAGTTGAAAAATGGAGCTCAGGGGCACTGCAATTCACAAACCTGCAGAGTTATAAATGATAACTCTCGTCCACAAATATATTGAGGGAAGGCAACGAAGAGGATTTGGAAGCAAGGCAGAATTGCAGGAAACAGGTTTCAGGAGGGAGATTCGAATCGCCTTTAAAGCACAGGAAAAGCGACAAAACGTCGACAATGATGCCCTTGGCCAAAAAGGGCGTATGCGTTTTTTCCTGAATATATTCAGGAAAAACCGCATACGCCCTTTTTGGCCAACCAAGCAACCTGCAAAGGCAAATCAGCGCTACAAAGAAGTCTCGCTTCCCATCGGTCAAAAGGGCCATGCTGAATAAAGTGTCAAAACCAGAAATGCAGGACAGGCCATGGAGAAACGGGAGCCTTGCTACGCTGATGGGCGGGATGTAAATTGCCCACAGCCACTCTGGAGAGGTGTACGGTGTGTCTTGAAACATCTAAAAAACTCAGATTAGAGAGCATAAGGCACTTCCACTCATGGGCGTACAAATTGGGAAAACTAAAAATCAGCAAGACACAGGCACCCCAAAGTTTAGGGCTGCTCTGTTGACAAGAACCTCCACTTCGTTACACCTTAAATATCCCAGGAAAGAGAAAAATGGATAAAGAAGTTGTGGTCCTTATGTACAATGGAATATCACTCAGCCATGAAATCTACGTCATAAGGCTCGTAGCAGCATGATGAGTGGATTTAGGTACGACGATTCTACGTGAAATAAGTCACACAGAAAAAGACACTTATCATAAGATATCACTTATAGAGGGAATGTAAAAACCGCTACACTTGAACTGAATTACAAAACAGAAGAGAGTCACGCGTTTAGAAAACACGCTATGGCTGCTTAACGGGAAAGGTGAGGTGGGGTGATGCATAAAACAAGGGTTTCAAATTAGCTCAGATACCATTCCATAAACCCAATATGTAATAGACAAGACCTACTCCTTGCTCAGTGAACGGGACTCAGCACCCCCTATTCACCGCTCAAGAATATATCTGACTAGTAAGAATCTTAAAACCTATGTGTTGATATCTCTCTGTAAGTGACTCAAGTGGGTGTAAAGCGGCATACACACAGCAGTGAAAAGCACCTAAACCCCATTATAAAAATCAATTACTTTTAAAAACCCGTGAAGCAAAGACAGTGAAAAAGAGAGAAATTCTTACAAAATTCGTTCAGGGGCTGTGATGCCACCTGGATTGACCATATCTAGACCCACAGCTGATTGAGACATAAGGGTGGACACTCCTGGGGCTGAGAGGTTTGGTGAGGTTGGGCGAGCAAACGCAGACCCTTTAAAGTAATACTGCGTGGTACCCATCCCATGGGTCCCAAATCTCCAGGTTCAAGGGCACCTTCCTACATCGAAAACATGCATGAGAAACCCAGAAGATGGTACACCGTGTGATCGGGAAAGGTTTCTAAAACGCACCTCATTTCTCATCTCCTTGTGCTCGGGTTCGCCATTCCAGCCGCTTTCCTAGCAATCTCCCTCCTTGGAGAATCAGCACCTTTAACCTCCTGTTCCGTACAGGTTGCAATTTGTCCTGAGGAGGAACGGGAAGAGGGGGAACCAATGAGAGACTAGCTCTAGGTCTTGGGACAGGCACAGCTCACTCTATTTTCCCATCAGGAAGAAGAATTAACCACAGGCTCAGCCTGCCGCCCGGAAGGAGAATAGGGCCTGAAGCAATCCTGCGCTTTTGCGGCCAGCTCCCAAGAAAGCGAGTTGAAAAATGGAGCTCAGGGGCACTGCAATTCACAAACCTGCAGAGTTATAAATGATAACTCTCGTCCACAAATATATTGAGGGAAGGCAACGAAGAGGATTTGGAAGCAAGGCAGAATTGCAGGAAACAGGTTTCAGGAGGGAGATTCGAATCGCCTTTAAAGCACAGGAAAAGCGGCAAAACCTCGACAATGATGCCCTTGGCCAAAAAGGGAGTATGCGTTTTTTCCTGAATATATTCAGGAAAAAACGCATACGCCCTTTTTGGCCAACCAAGCAACCTGCAAAGGCAAATCAGCGCTACAAACAAGTCTCGCTTCCCATCGGTCAAAAGGGCCATGCTGAATAAAGTGTCAAAACTAGAAAAGCAGGACAGGCCATGGAGAAACGGGAGCCTTGCTACGCTGATGGGCGGGATGTAAATTGCCCACAGCCACTCTGGAGAGGTGTACGGTGTGTCTTGAAACATCTAAAAAACTCAGCTTAGAGAGCATAAGGCACTTCCACTCATGGGCGTACAAATTGGGAAAACTAAAAATCAGCAAGACACAGGCACCCCAAAGTTTAGGGCTGCTCTGTTGACAAGAACCTCCACTTCGTTACACCTTAAATATCCCAGGAAAGAGAAAAATGGATAAAGAAGTTGTGGTCCTTATGTACAATGGAATATCACTCAGCCATGAAATCTACGTCATAAGGCTCGTAGCAGCATGATGAGTGGATTTAGGTACGACGATTCTACGTGAAATAAGTCACACAGATAAAGACACTTATAATAAGATATCACTTATAGAGGGAATGTAAAAACCGCTACACTTGAACTGAATTACAAAACAGAAGAGAGTCACACGTTTAGAAAACACGCTATGGCTGCTTAACGGGAAAGGTGAGGTGGGGTGATGCATAAAACAAGGGTTTCAAATTAGCTCAGATACCGTTCCATAAACCCAATATGTAATAGACAAGACCTACTCCTTGCTCAGTGAACGGGACTCAGCACCCCCTATTCACCGCTCAAGAATATATCTGACTAGTAAGAATCTTAAAACCTATGTGTTGATATCTCTCTGTAAGTGACTCAAGTGGGTGTAAAGCGGCATACACACAGCAGTGAAAAGCACCTAAACCCCATTATAAAAATCAATTACTTTTAAAAACCCGTGAAGCAAAGACAGTGAAAGAGAGAGAAATTCTTACAAAATTCGTTCAGGGGCTGTGATGCCACCTGGATTGACCATATCTAGACCCACAGCTGATTGAGACATAAGGGTGGACACTCCTGGGGCTGAGAGGTTTGGTGAGGTTGGGCGAGCAAACGCAGACCCTTTAAAGTAATACTGCGTGGTACCCATCCCATGGGTCCCAAATCTCCAGGTTCAAGGGCACCTTCCTACATCGAAAACATGCATGAGAAACGCAGAAGATGGTACACCGTGTGATCGGGAAAGGTTTCTAAAACGCACCTCATTTCTCATCTCCTTGTGCTCGGGTTCGCCATTCCAGCCGCTTTCCTAGCAATCTCCCTCCTTGGAGAATCAGCACCTTTAACCTCCTGTTCCGTACAGGTTGCAATTTGTCCTGAGGAGGAACGGGAAGAGGGGGAACCAATGAGAGACTAGCTCTAGGTCTTGGGACAGGCACAGCTCACTCTATTTTCCCATCAGGAAGAAGAATTAACCACAGGCTCAGCCTGCAGCCCGGAACCAAAATAGGGCCTGAAGCAATCCTGCGCTTTTGCGGCCAGCTCCCAAGAAAGCGAGTTGAAAAATGGAGCTCAGGGGCACTGCAATTCACAAACCTGCAGAGTTATAAATGATAACTCTCGTCCACAAATATATTGAGGGAAGGCAACGAAGAGGATTTGGAAGCAAGGCAGAATTGCAGGAAACAGGTTTCAGGAGGGAGATTCGAATCGCCTTTAAAGCACAGGAAAAGCGGCAAAACCTCGACAATGATGCCCTTGGCCAAAAAGGGAGTATGCGTTTTTTCCTGAATATATTCAGGAAAAAACGCATACGCCCTTTTTGGCCAACCAAGCAACCTGCAAAGGCAAATCAGCGCTACAAAGAAGTCTCGCTTCCCATCGGTCAAAAGGGCCATGCTGAATAAAGTGTCAAAACCAGAAATGCAGGACAGGCCATGGAGAAACGGGAGCCTTGCTACGCTGATGGGCGGGATGTAAATTGCCCACAGCCACTCTGGAGAAGTGTACGGTGTGTCTTGAAACATCTAAAAAACTCAGCTTACAGAGCATAGGGCACTTCCACTCATGGGCATAAAAATTGGGAAAACTAAAAATCAGCAAGACACAGGCACCCCCAAAGTTTAGGGCTGCTCTGTTGACAAGAACCTGCACTTCGTTACACCTTAAATATCACAGGAAAGAGAAAAATGGATAAAGAAGTTGTGGTCCTTATGTACAATGGAATATCACTCAGCCATGAAATCTACGTCATAAGGCTCGTAGCAGCATGATGAGTGGATTTAGGTACGACGATTCTACGTGAAATAAGTCACAGAGAAAAAGACACTTATCATAAGATATCACTTATAGAGGGAATGTAAAAACCGCTACACTTGAACTGAATTACAAAACAGAAGAGAGTCACGCGTTTAGAAAACACGCTATGGCTGCTTAACGGGAAAGGTGAGGTGGGGTGATGCATAAAACAAGGGTTTCAAATTAGCTCAGATACCGTTCCATAAACCCAATATGTAATAGACAAGACCTACTCCTTGCTCAGTGAACGGGACTCAGCACCCCCTATTCACCGCCCAAGAATATATCTGACTAGTAAGAATCTTAAAACCTATGTGTTGATATCTCTCTGTAAGTGACTCAAGTGGGTGTAAAGCGGCATACACACAGCAGTGAAAAGCACCTAAACCCCATTATAAAAATCAATTACTTTTAAAAACCCGTGAAGCAAAGACAGTGAAAGAGAGAGAAATTCTTACAAAATTCGTTCAGGGGCTGTGATGCCACCTGGATTGACCATATCTAGACCCACAGCTGATTGAGACATAAGGGTGGACACTCCTGGGGCTGAGAGGTTTGGTGAGGTTGGGCGAGCAAACGCAGACCCTTTAAAGTAATACTGCGTGGTACCCATCCCATGGGTCCCAAATCTCCAGGTTCAAGGGCACCTTCCTACATCGAAAACATGCATGAGAAACCCAGAAGATGGTACACCGTGTGATCGGGAAAGGTTTCTAAAACGCACCTCATTTCTCATCTCCTTGTGCTCGGGTTCGCCATTCCAGCCGCTTTCCTAGCAATCTCCCTCCTTGGAGAATCAGCACCTTTAACCTCCTGTTCCGTACAGGTTGCAATTTGTCCTGAGGAGGAACGGGAAGAGGGGGAACCAATGAGAGACTAGCTCTAGGTCTTGGGACAGGCACAGCTCACTCTATTTTCCCATCAGGAAGAAGAATTAACCACAGGCTCAGCCTGCCGCCCGGAAGGAGAATAGGGCCTGAAGCAATCCTGCGCTTTTGCGGCCAGCTCCCAAGAAAGCGAGTTGAAAAATGGAGCTCAGGGGCACTGCAATTCACAAACCTGCAGAGTTATAAATGATAACTCTCGTCCACAAATATATTGAGGGAAGGCAACGAAGAGGATTTGGAAGCAAGGCAGAATTGCAGGAAACAGGTTTCAGGAGGGAGATTCGAATCGCCTTTAAAGCACAGGAAAAGCGGCAAAACCTCGACAATGATGCCCTTGGCCAAAAAGGGCGTATGCGTTTTTTCCTGAATATATTCAGGAAAAAACGCATACGCCCTTTTTGGCCAACCAAGCAACCTGCAAAGGCAAATCAGCGCTACAAAGAAGTCTCGCTTCCCATCGGTCAAAAGGGCCATGCTGAATAAAGTGTCAAAACTAGAAAAGCAGGACAGGCCATGGAGAAACGGGAGCCTTGCTACGCTGATGGGCGGGATGTAAATTGCCCACAGCCACTCTGGAGAAGTGTACGGTGTGTCTTGAAACATCTAAAAAACTTAGCTTAGAGAGCATAGGGCACTTCCACTCATGGGCGTACAAATTGGGAAAACTAAAACTCAGCAAGACACAGGCACCCCAAAGTTTAGGGCTGCTCTGTTGACAAGAACCTCCACTTCGTTACACCTAAAATATCCCAGGAAAGAGAAAAATGGATAAAGAAGTTGTGGTCCTTATGTACAATGGAATATCACTCAGCCATGAAATCAACGTCATAAGGCTAGTAGCAGCAAGATGAGTGGATTTAGGTACGACGATTCTACGTGAAATAAGTCACACAGAAAAAGACACTTATCATAAGATATCACTGATAGAGGGAATGTAAAAACCGCTACACTTGAACTGAATTACAAAACAGAAGAGAGTCACGCGTTTAGAAAATACGCTATGGCTGCTTTACGGGAAAGGTGAGGTGGGGTGATGCATAAAACAAGGGTTTCAAATTAGCTCAGATACCGTTCCATAAACCCAATATGTAATAGACAAGACCTACTCCTTGCTCAGTGAACGGGACTCAGCACCCCCTATTCACCGCCCAAGAATATATCTGACTAGTAAGAATCTTAAAACCTATGTGTTGATATCTCTCTGTAAGTGACTCAAGTGGGTGTAAAGCGGCATACGCACAGCAGTGTAAAGCACCTAAACCCCATTATAAAAATCAATTACTTTTAAAAACCCGTGAAGCAAAGACAGTGAAAGAGAGAGAAATTCTTACAAAATTCGTTCAGGGGCTGTGATGCCACCTGGATTGACCATATCTAGACCCACAGCTGATTGAGACATAAGGGTGGACACTCCTGGGGCTGAGAGTTTTGGTGAGGTTGGGCGAGCAAACGCAGACCCTTTAAAGTAATACTGCGTGGTACCCATCCCATGGGTCCAAAATCTCCAGGTTCAAGGGCACCTTCCTACATCGAAAACATGCATGAGAAACCCAGAAGATGGTACACCGTGTGATCGGGAAAGGTTTCTAAAACGCACCTCATTTCTCATCTCCTTGTGCTCGGGTTCGCCATTCCAGCCGCTTTCCTAGAAAACTCCCTCCTTGGAGAATCAGCACCTTTAACCTCCTGTTCCGTACAGGTTGCAATTTGTCCTGAGGAGGAACGGGAAGAGGGGGAACCAATGAGAGACTAGCTCTAGGTCTTGGGACAGGCACAGCTCACTCTATTTTCCCATCAGGAAGAAGAATTAACCACAGGCTCAGCCTGCAGCCCGGAACCAAAATAGGGCCTGAAGCAATCCTGCGCTTTTGCGGCCAGCTCCCAAGAAAGCGAGTTGAAAAATGGAGCTCAGGGGCACTGCAATTCACAAACCTGCAGAGTTATAAATGATAACTCTCGTCCACAAATATATTGAGGGAAGGCAACGAAGAGGATTTGGAAGCAAGGCAGAATTGCAGGAAACAGGTTTCAGGAGGGAGATTCGAATCGCCTTTAAAGCACAGGAAAAGCGGCAAAACCTCGACAATGATGCCCTTGGCCAAAAAGGGAGTATGCGTTTTTTCCTGAATATATTCAGGAAAAAACGCATACGCCCTTTTTGGCCAACCAAGCAACCTGCAAAGGCAAATCAGCGCTACAAAGAAGTCTCGCTTCCCATCGGTCAAAAGGGCCATGCTGAATAAAGTGTCAAAACCAGAAATGCAGGACAGGCCATGGAGAAACGGGAGCCTTGCTACGCTGATGGGCGGGATGTAAATTGCCCACAGCCACTCTGGAGAAGTGTACGGTGTGTCTTGAAACATCTAAAAAACTCAGCTTACAGAGCATAGGGCACTTCCACTCATGGTCATACAAATTGGGAAAACTAAAAATCAGCAAGACACAGGCACCCCCAAAGTTTAGGGCTGCTCTGTTGACAAGAACCTGCACTTCGTTACACCTTAAATATCCCAGGAAAGAGAAAAATGGATAAAGAAGTTGTGGTCCTTATGTACAATGGAATATCACTCAGCCATGAAATCTACGTCATAAGGCTCGTAGCAGCATGATGAGTGGATTTAGGTACGACGATTCTACGTGAAATAATTCACACAGAAAAAGACACTTATCATAAGATATCACTTATACAGGGAATGTAAAAACCGCTACACTTGAACTGAATTACAAAACAGAAGAGAGTCACGCGTTTAGAAAACACGCTATGGCTGCTTAACGGGAAAGGTGAGGTGGGGTGATGCATAAAACAAGGGTTTCAAATTAGCTCAGATACCGTTCCATAAACCCAATATGTAATAGACAAGACCTACTCCTTGCTCAGTGAACGGGACTCAGCACCCCCTATTCACCGCCCAAGAATATATCTGACTAGTAAGAATCTTAAAACCTATGTGTTGATATCTCTCTGTAAGTGACTCAAGTGGGTGTAAAGCGGCATACACACAGCAGTGAAAAGCACCTAAACCCCATTATAAAAATCAATTACTTTTAAAAACCCGTGAAGCAAAGACAGTGAAAGAGAGAGAAATTCTTACAAAATTCGTTCAGGGGCTGTGATGCCACGTGGATTGACCATATCTAGACCCACAGCTGATTGAGACATAAGGGTGGACACTCCTGGGGCTGAGAGGTTTGGTGAGGTTGGGCGAGCAAACGCAGACCCTTTAAAGAAATACTGCGTGGTACCCATCCCATGGGTCCCAAATCTCCAGGTTCAAGGGCACCTTCCTACATCGAAAACATGCATGAGAAACCCAGAAGATGGTACACCGTGTGATCGGGAAAGGTTTCTAAAACGCACCTCATTTCTCATCTCCTTGTGCTCGGGTTCCCCATTCCAGCCGCTTTCCTAGCAATCTCCCTCCTTGGAGAATCAGCACCTTTAACCTCCTGTTCCGTACAGGTTGCAATTTGTCCTGAGGAGGAAAGGGAAGAGGGGGAACCAATGAGAGACTAGCTCTAGGTCTTGGGACAGGCACAGCTCACTCTATTTTCCCATCAGGAAGAAGAATTAACCACAGGCTCAGCCTGCCTCCCGGAAGGAGAATAGGGCCTGAAGCAATCCTGCGCTTTTGCGGCCAGCTCCCAAGAAAGCGAGTTGAAAAATGGAGCTCAGGGGCACTGCAATTCACAAACCTGCAGAGTTATAAATGATAACTCTCGTCCACAAAAATATTGAGGGAAGGCAACGAAGAGGATTTGAAAGCAAGGCAGAATTGCAGGAAACAGATTTCAGGAGGGAGATTCGAATCGCCTTTAAAGCACAGGAAAAGCGGCAAAACCTCGACAATGATGCCCTTGGCCAAAAAGGGCGTATGCGTTTTTTCCTGAATATATTCAGGAAAAAACGCATACGCCCTTTTTGGCCAACCAAGCAACCTGCAAAGGCAAATCAGCGCTACAAACAAGTCTCGCTTCCCATCGGTCAAAAGGGCCATGCTGAATAAAGTGTCAAAACTAGAAAAGCAGGACAGGCCATGGAGAAACGGGAGCCTTGCTACGCTGATGGGCGGGATGTAAATTGCCCACAGCCACTCTGGAGAGGTGTACGGTGTGTCTTGAAACATCTAAAAAACTCAGCTTAGAGAGCATAAGGCACTTCCACTCATGGGCGTACAAATTGGGAAAACTAAAAATCAGCAAGACACAGGCACCCCAAAGTTTAGGGCTGCTCTGTTGACAAGAACCTCCACTTCGTTACACCTTAAATATCCCAGGAAAGAGAAAAATGGATAAAGAAGTTGTGGTCCTTATGTACAATGGAATATCACTCAGCCATGAAATCTACGTCATAAGGCTCGTAGCAGCATGATGAGTGGATTTAGGTACGACGATTCTACGTGAAATAAGTCACACAGAAAAAGACACTTATCATAAGATATCACTTATAGAGGGAATGTAAAAACCGCTACACTTGAACTGAATTACAAAACAGAAGAGAGTCACGCGTTTAGAAAACACGCTATGGCTGCTTAACGGGAAAGGTGAGGTGGGGTGATGCATAAAACAAGGGTTTCAAATTAGCTCAGATACCGTTCCATAAACCCAATATGTAATAGACAAGACCTACTCCTTGCTCAGTGAACGGGACTCAGCACCCCCTATTCACCGCTCAAGAATATATCTGACTAGTAAGAATCTTAAAACCTATGTGTTGATATCTCTCTGTAAGTGACTCAAGTGGGTGTAAAGCGGCATACACACAGCAGTGAAAAGCACCTAAACCCCATTATAAAAATCAATTACTTTTAAAAACCCGTGAAGCAAAGACAGTGAAAGAGAGAGAAATTCTTACAAAATTCGTTCAGGGGCTGTGATGCCACCTGGATTGACCATATCTAGACCCACAGCTGATTGAGACATAAGGGTGGACACTCCTGGGGCTGAGAGGTTTGGTGAGGTTGGGCGAGCAAACGCAGACCCTTTAAAGTAATACTGCGTGGTACCCATCCCATGGGTCCCAAATCTCCAGGTTCAAGGGCACCTTCCTACATCGAAAACATGCATGAGAAACCCAGAAGATGGTACACCGTGTGATCGGGAAAGGTTTCTAAAACGCACCTCATTTCTCATCTCCTTGTGCTCGGGTTCGCCATTCCAGCCGCTTTCCTAGCAATCTCCCTCCTTGGAGAATCAGCACCTTTAACCTCCTGTTCCGTACAGGTTGCAATTTGTCCTGAGGAGGAAAGGGAAGAGTGGGAACCAATGAGAGACTAGCTCTAGGTCTTGGGACAGGCACAGCTCACTCTATTTTCCCATCAGGAAGAAGAATTAACCACAGGCTCAGCCTGCCGCCCGGAAGGAGAATAGGGCCTGAAGCAATCCTGTGCTTTTGCGGCCAGCTCCCAAGAAAGCGAGTTGAAAAATGGAGCTCAGGGGCACTGCAATTCACAAACCTGCAGAGTTATAAATGATAACTCTCGTCCACAAATATACTGTGGGAAGGCAACGAAGAGGATTTGAAAGCAAGGCAGAATTGCAGGAAACAGGTTTCAGGAGGGAGATTCGAATCGCCTTTAAAGCACAGGAAAAGCGGCAAAACCTCGACAATGATGCCCTTGGCCAAAAAGGGAGTATGCGTTTTTTCCTGAATATATTCAGGAAAAAACGCATACGCCCTTTTTGGCCAACCAAGCAACCTGCAAAGGCAAATCAGCGCTACAAACAAGTCTCGCTTCCCATCGGTCAAAAGGGCCATGCTGAATAAAGTGTCAAAACTAGAAAAGCAGGACAGGCCATGGAGAAACGGGAGCCTTGCTACGCTGATGGGCGGGATGTAAATTGCCCACAGCCACTCTGGAGAGGTGTACGGTGTGTCTTGAAACATCTAAAAAACTCAGCTTAGAGAGCATAAGGCACTTCCACTCATGGGCGTACAAATTGGGAAAACTAAAAATCAGCAAGACACAGGCACCCCAAAGTTTAGGGCTGCTCTGTTGACAAGAACCTCCACTTCGTTACACCTAAAATATCCCAGGAAAGAGAAAAATGGATAAAGAAGTTGTGGTCCTTATGTACAATGGAATATCACTCAGCCATGAAATCAACGTCATAAGGCTAGTAGCAGCAAGATGAGTGGATTTAGGTACGACGATTCTACGTGAAATAAGTCACACAGAAAAAGACACGTATCATAAGATATCACTTATAGAGGGAATGTAAAAACCGCTACACTTGAACTGAATTACAAAACAGAAGAGAGTCACACGTTTAGAAAACACGCTATGGCTGCTTAACGGGAAAGGTGAGGTGGGGTGATGCATAAAACAAGGGTTTCAAATTAGCTCAGATACCGTTCCATAAACCCAATATGTAATAGACAAGACCTACTCCTTGCTCAGTGAACGGGACTCAGCACCCCCTATTCACCGCCCAAGAATATATCTGACTAGTAAGAATCTTAAAACCTATGTGTTGATATCTCTCTGTAAGTGACTCAAGTGGGTGTAAAGCGGCATACACACAGCAGTGAAAAGCACCTAAACCCCATTATAAAAATCAATTACTTTTAAAAACCCGTGAAGCAAAGACAGTGAAAGAGAGAGAAATTCTTACAAAATTCGTTCAGGGGCTGTGATGCCACCTGGATTGACCATATCTAGACCCACAGCTGATTGAGACATAAGGGTGGACACTCCTGGGGCTGAGAGGTTTGGTGAGGTTGGGCGAGCAAACGCAGACCCTTTAAAGTAATACTGCGTGGTACCCATCCCATGGGTCCCAAATCTCCAGGTTCAAGGGCACCTTCCTACATCGAAAACATGCATGAGAAACCCAGAAGATGGTACACCGTGTGATCGGGAAAGGTTTCTAAAACGCACCTCATTTCTCAACTCCTTGTGCTCGGGTTCGCCATTCCAGCCGCTTTCCTAGCAATCTCCCTCCTTGGAGAATCAGCACCTTTAACCTCCTGTTCCGTACAGGTTGCAATTTGTCCTGAGGAGGAAAGGGAAGAGGGGGAACCAATGAGAGACTAGCTCTAGGTCTTGGGACAGGCACAGCTCACTCTATTTTCCCATCAGGAAGAAGAATTAACCACAGGCTCAGCCTGCCGCCCGGAAGGAGAATAGGGCCTGAAGCAATCCTGCGCTTTTGCGGCCAGCTCCCAAGAAAGCGAGTTGAAAAATGGAGCTCAGGGGCACTGCAATTCACAAACCTGCAGAGTTATAAATGATAACTCTCGTCCACAAATATACTGTGGGAAGGCAACGAAGAGGATTTGAAAGCAAGGCAGAATTGCAGGAAACAGGTTTCAGGAGGGAGATTCGAATCGCCTTTAAAGCACAGGAAAAGCGGCAAAACCTCGACAATGATGCCCTTGGCCAAAAAGGGCGTATGCGTTTTTCCTGAATATATTCAGGAAAAAACGCATACCCCCTTTTTGGCCAACCAAGCAACCTGCAAAGGCAAATCAGCGCTACAAAGATGTCTCGCTTCCCATCGGTCAAAAGGGCCATGCTGAATAAAGTGTCAAAACTAGAAATGCAGGACAGGCCATGGAGAAACGGGAGCCTTGCTACGCTGATGGGCGGGATGTAAATTGCCCACAGCCACTCTGGAGAAGTGTACGGTGTGTCTTGAAACATCTAAAAAACTTAGCTTAGAGAGCATAGGGCACTTCCACTCATGGGCGTACAAATTGGGAAAACTAAAAATCAGCAAGACACAGGCACCCCAAAGTTTAGGGCTGCTCTGTTGACAAGAACCTCCACTTCGTTACACCTAAAATATCCCAGGAAAGAGAAAAATGGATAAAGAGGTTGTGGTCCTTATGTACAATGGAATATCACTCAGCCATGAAATCAACGTCATAAGGCTAGTAGCAGCAAGATAAGTGGATTTAGGTACGACGATTCTACGTGAAATAAGTCACACAGAAAAAGACACTTATCATAAGATATCACTTATAGAGGGAATGTAAAAACCGCTACACTTGAACTGAATTACAAAACAGAAGAGAGTCACACATTTAGAAAACACACTATGGCTGCTTAACGGGAAAGGTGAGGTGGGGTGATGCATAAAACAAGGGTTTCAAATTAGCTCAGATACCGTTCCATAAACCCAATATGTAATAGACAAGACCTACTCCTTGCTCAGTGAACGGGACTCAGCACCCCCTATTCACCGCCCAAGAATATATCTAACTAGTAAGAATCTTAAAACCTATGTGTTGATATCTCTCTGTAAGTGACTCAATTGGGTGTAAAGCAGCATACACAGAGCAGTGAAAAGCAGCTAAACCCCATTATAAAAATCAATTACTTTTAAAAACCCGTGAAGCAAAGACAGTGAAAGAGAGAGAAATTCTTACAAAATTCGTTCAGGGGCTGTGATGCCACGTGGATTGACCATATCTAGACCCACAGCTGATTGAGACATAAGGGTGGACCCCTTTGGGGGCTTAGAAGTTCGGTGAGGCTGGGTGAGGAAACGCAGACCCTTTAAAGTAATACTGCGTGGTACCCATCCCATGGGTCCCAAATCTCCAGGTTCAAGGGCACCTTCCTACATCGAAAACATGCATGAGAAACCCAGAAGATGGTACACCGTGTGATCGGGAAAGGTTTCTAAAACGCACCTCATTTCTCATCTCCTTGTGCTCGGGTTCGCCATTCCAGGCGCTTTCCTAGCAATCTCCCTCCTTGGAGAATCAGCACCTTTAACCTCCTGTTCCTTACAGGTTGCAATTTGTCCTGAGGAGGAACGGGAAGAGGGGGAACCAATGAGAGACTAGCTCTAGGTCTTGGGACAGGCACAGCTCACTCTATTTTCCCATCAGGAAGAAGAATTAACCACAGGCTCAGCCTGCCGCCCGGAAGGAGAATAGGGCCTGAAGCAATCCTGCGCTTTTGCGGCCAGCTCCCAAGAAAGCGAGTTGAAAAATGGAGCTCAGGGGCACTGCAATTCACAAACCTGCAGAGTTATAAATGATAACTCTCGTCCACAAATATATTGAGGGAAGGCAACGAAGAGGATTTGGAAGCAAGGCAGAATTGCAGGAAACAGGTTTCAGGAGGGAGATTCGAATCGCCTTTAAAGCACAGGAAAAGCGGCAAAACCTCGACAATGATGCCCTTGGCCAAAAAGGGAGTATGCGTTTTTTCCTGAATATATTCAGGAAAAAACGCATACGCCCTTTTTGGCCAACCAAGCAACCTGCAAAGGCAAATCAGCGCTACAAAGAAGTCTCGCTTCCCATCGGTCAAAAGGGCCATGCTGAATAAAGTGTCAAAACCAGAAATGCAGGACAGGCCATGGAGAAACGGGAGCCTTGCTACGCTGATGGGCGGGATGTAAATTGCCCACAGCCACTCTGGAGAAGTGTACGGTGTGTCTTGAAACATCTAAAAAACTCAGCTTACAGAGCATAGGGCACTTCCACTCATGGGCATACAAATTGGGAAAACTAAAAATCAGCAAGACACAGGCACCCCCAAAGTTTAGGGCTGCTCTGTTGACAAGAACCTGCACTTCGTTACACCTTAAATATCCCAGGAAAGAGAAAAATGGATAAAGAAGTTGTGGTCCTTATGTACAATGGAATATCACTCAGCCATGAAATCTACGTCATAAGGCTCGTAGCAGCATGATGAGTGGATTTAGGTACGACGATTCTACGTGAAATAATTCACACAGAAAAAGACACTTATCATAAGATATCACTTATACAGGGAATGTAAAAACCGCTACACTTGAACTGAATTACAAAACAGAAGAGAGTCACGCGTTTAGAAAACACGCTATGGCTGCTTAACGGGAAAGGTGAGGTGGGGTGATGCATAAAACAAGGGTTTCAAATTAGCTCAGATACCGTTCCATAAACCCAATATGTAATAGACAAGACCTACTCCTTGCTCAGTGAACGGGACTCAGCACCCCCTATTCACCGCCCAAGAATATATCTGACTAGTAAGAATCTTAAAACCTATGTGTTGATATCTCTCTGTAAGTGACTCAAGTGGGTGTAAAGCGGCATACACACAGCAGTGAAAAGCACCTAAACCCCATTATAAAAATCAATTACTTTTAAAAACCCGTGAAGCAAAGACAGTGAAAGAGAGAGAAATTCTTACAAAATTCGTTCAGGGGCTGTGATGCCACGTGGATTGACCATATCTAGACCCACAGCTGATTGAGACATAAGGGTGGACACTCCTGGGGCTGAGAGGTTTGGTGAGGTTGGGCGAGCAAACGCAGACCCTTTAAAGTAATACTGCGTGGTACCCATCCCATGGGTCCCAAATCTCCAGGTTCAAGGGCACCTTCCTACATCGAAAACATGCATGAGAAACCCAGAAGATGGTACACCGTGTGATCGGGAAAGGTTTCTAAAACGCACCTCATTTCTCATCTCCTTGTGCTCGGGTTCGCCATTCCAGCCGCTTTCCTAGCAATCTCCCTCCTTGGAGAATCAGCACCTTTAACCTCCTGTTCCGTACAGGTTGCAATTTGTCCTGAGGAGGAACGGGAAGAGGGGGAACCAATGAGAGACTAGCTCTAGGTCTTGGGACAGGCACAGCTCACTCTATTTTCCCATCAGGAAGAAGAATTAACCACAGGCTCAGCCTGCCGCCCGGAAGGAGAATAGGGCCTGAAGCAATCCTGCGCTTTTGCGGCCAGCTCCCAAGAAAGCGAGTTGAAAAATGGAGCTCAGGGGCACTGCAATTCACAAACCTGCAGAGTTATAAATGATAACTCTCGTCCACAAATATATTGAGGGAAGGCAACGAAGAGGATTTGAAAGCAAGGCAGAATTGCAGGAAACAGATTTCAGGAGGGAGATTCGAATCGCCTTTAAAGCACAGGAAAAGCGGCAAAACCTCGACAATGATGCCCTTGGCCAAAAAGGGCGTATGCGTTTTTTCCTGAATATATTCAGGAAAAAACGCATACGCTCTTTTTGGCCAACCAAGCAACCTGCAAAGGCAAATCAGCGCTACAAAGAAGTCTCGCTTCCCATCGGTCAAAAGGGCCATGCTGAATAAAGTGTCAAAACCAGAAATGCAGGACAGGCCATGGAGAAACGGGAGCCTTGCTACGCTGATGGGCGGGATGTAAATTGCCCACAGCCACTCTGGAGAGGTGTACGGTGTGTCTTGAAACATCTAAAAAACTCAGCTTAGAGAGCATAAGGCACTTCCACTCATGGGCGTACAAATTGGGAAAACTAAAAATCAGCAAGACACAGGCACCCCAAAGTTTAGGGCTGCTCTGTTGACAAGAACCTCCACTTCGTTACACCTTAAATATCCCAGGAAAGAGAAAAATGGATAAAGAAGTTGTGGTCCTTATGTACAATGGAATATCACTCAGCCATGAAATCTACGTCATAAGGCTCGTAGCAGCATGATGAGTGGATTTAGGTACGACGATTCTACGTGAAATAAGTCACACAGAAAAAGACACTTATCATAAGATATCACTTATAGAGGGAATGTAAAAACCGCTACACTTGAACTGAATTACAAAACAGAAGAGAGTCACGCGTTTAGAAAACACGCTATGGCTGCTTAACGGGAAAGGTGAGGTGGGGTGATGCATAAAACAAGGGTTTCAAATTAGCTCAGATACCGTTCCATAAACCCAATATGTAATAGACAAGACCTACTCCTTGCTCAGTGAACGGGACTCAGCACCCCCTATTCACCGCTCAAGAATATATCTGACTAGTAAGAATCTTAAAACCTATGTGTTGATATCTCTCTGTAAGTGACTCAAGTGGGTGTAAAGCGGCATACACACAGCAGTGAAAAGCACCTAAACCCCATTATAAAAATCAATTACTTTTAAAAACCCGTGAAGCAAAGACAGTGAAAGAGAGAGAAATTCTTACAAAATTCGTTCAGGGGCTGTGATGCCACCTGGATTGACCATATCTAGACCCACAGCTGATTGAGACATAAGGGTGGACACTCCTGGGGCTGAGAGGTTTGGTGAGGTTGGGCGAGCAAACGCAGACCCTTTAAAGTAATACTGCGTGGTACCCATCCCATGGGTCCCAAATCTCCAGGTTCAAGGGCACCTTCCTACATCGAAAACATGCATGAGAAACCCAGAAGATGGTACACCGTGTGATCGGGAAAGGTTTCTAAAACGCACCTCATTTCTCATCTCCTTGTGCTCGGGTTCGCCATTCCAGCCGCTTTCCTAGCAATCTCCCTCCTTGGAGAATCAGCACCTTTAACCTCCTGTTCCGTACAGGTTGCAATTTGTCCTGAGGAGGAACGGGAAGAGGGGGAACCAATGAGAGACTAGCTCTAGGTCTTGGGACAGGCACAGCTCACTCTATTTTCCCATCAGGAAGAAGAATTAACCACAGGCTCAGCCTGCCGCCCGGAAGGAGAATAGGGCCTGAAGCAATCCTGCGCTTTTGCGGCCAGCTCCCAAGAAAGCGAGTTGAAAAATGGAGCTCAGGGGCACTGCAATTCACAAACCTGCAGAGTTATAAATGATAACTCTCGTCCACAAATATATTGAGGGAAGGCAACGAAGAGGATTTGGAAGCAAGGCAGAATTGCAGGAAACAGGTTTCAGGAGGGAGATTCGAATCGCATTTAAAGCACAGGAAAAGCGGCAAAACCTCGACAATGATGCCCTTGGCCAAAAAGGGAGTATGCGTTTTTTCCTGAATATATTCAGGAAAAAACGCATACGCCCTTTTTGGCCAACCAAGCAACCTGCAAAGGCAAATCAGCGCTACAAAGAAGTCTCGCTTCCCATCGGTCAAAAGGGCCATGCTGAATAAAGTGTCAAAACCAGAAATGCAGGACAGGCCATGGAGAAACGGGAGCCTTGCTATGCTGATGGGCGGGATGTAAATTGCCCACAGCCACTCTGGAGAAGTGTACGGTGTGTCTTGAAACATCTAAAAAACTCAGCTTACAGAGCATAGGGCACTTCCACTCATGGGCATACAAATTGGGAAAACTAAAAATCAGCAAGACACAGGCACCCCCAAAGTTTAGGGCTGCTCTGTTGACAAGAACCTGCACTTCGTTACACCTTAAATATCACAGGAAAGAGAAAAATGGATAAAGAAGTTGTGGTCCTTATGTACAATGGAATATCACTCAGCCATGAAATCTACGTCATAAGGCTCGTAGCAGCATGATGAGTGGATTTAGGTACGACGATTCTACGTGAAATAAGTCACAGAGAAAAAGACACTTATCATAAGATATCACTTATACAGGGAATGTAAAAACCGCTACACTTGAACTGAATTACAAAACAGAAGAGAGTCACGCGTTTAGAAAACACGCTATGGCTGCTTAACGGGAAAGGTGAGGTGGGGTGATGCATAAAACAAGGGTTTCAAATTAGCTCAGATACCGTTCCATAAACCCAATATGTAATAGACAAGACCTACTCCTTGCTCAGTGAACGGGACTCAGCACCCCCTATTCACCGCCCAAGAATATATCTGACTAGTAAGAATCTTAAAACCTATGTGTTGATATCTCTCTGTAAGTGACTCAAGTGGGTGTAAAGCGGCATACACACAGCAGTGAAAAGCACCTAAACCCCATTATAAAAATCAATTACTTTTAAAAACCCGTGAAGCAAAGACAGTGAAAGAGAGAGAAATTCTTACAAAATTCGTTCAGGGGCTGTGATGCCACCTGGATTGACCATATCTAGACCCACAGCTGATTGAGACATAAGGGTGGACACTCCTGGGGCTGAGAGGTTTGGTGAGGTTGGGCGAGCAAACGCAGACCCTTTAAAGTAATACTGCGTGGTACCCATCCCATGGGTCCCAAATCTCCAGGTTCAAGGGCACCTTCCTACATCGAAAACATGCATGAGAAACCCAGAAGATGGTACACCGTGTGATCGGGAAAGGTTTCTAAAACGCACCTCATTTCTCATCTCCTTGTGCTCGGGTTCGCCATTCCAGCCGCTTTCCTAGCAATCTCCCTCCTTGGAGAATCAGCACCTTTAACCTCCTGTTCCGTACAGGTTGCAATTTGTCCTGAGGAGGAACGGGAAGAGGGGGAACCAATGAGAGACTAGCTCTAGGTCTTGGGACAGGCACAGCTCACTCTATTTTCCCATCAGGAAGAAGAATTAACCACAGGCTCAGCCTGCCGCCCGGAAGGAGAATAGGGCCTGAAGCAATCCTGCGCTTTTGCGGCCAGCTCCCAAGAAAGCGAGTTGAAAAATGGAGCTCAGGGGCACTGCAATTCACAAACCTGCAGAGTTATAAATGATAACTCTCGTCCACAAATATATTGAGGGAAGGCAACGAAGAGGATTTGAAAGCAAGGCAGAATTGCAGGAAACAGATTTCAGGAGGGAGATTCGAATCGCCTTTAAAGCACAGGAAAAGCGGCAAAACCTCGACAATGATGCCCTTGGCCAAAAAGGGCGTATGCGTTTTTTCCTGAATATATTCAGGAAAAAACGCATACGCTCTTTTTGGCCAACCAAGCAACCTGCAAAGGCAAATCAGCGCTACAAAGAAGTCTCGCTTCCCATCGGTCAAAAGGGCCATGCTGAATAAAGTGTCAAAACCAGAAATGCAGGACAGGCCATGGAGAAACGGGAGCCTTGCTACGCTGATGGGCGGGATGTAAATTGCCCACAGCCACTCTGGAGAGGTGTACGGTGTGTCTTGAAACATCTAAAAAACTCAGCTTAGAGAGCATAAGGCACTTCCACTCATGGGCGTACAAATTGGGAAAACTAAAAATCAGCAAGACACAGGCACCCCAAAGTTTAGGGCTGCTCTGTTGACAAGAACCTCCACTTCGTTACACCTTAAATATCCCAGGAAAGAGAAAAATGGATAAAGAAGTTGTGGTCCTTATGTACAATGGAATATCACTCAGCCATGAAATCTACGTCATAAGGCTCGTAGCAGCATGATGAGTGGATTTAGGTACGACGATTCTACGTGAAATAAGTCACACAGAAAAAGACACTTATCATAAGATATCACTTATAGAGGGAATGTAAAAACCGCTACACTTGAACTGAATTACAAAACAGAAGAGAGTCACGCGTTTAGAAAACACGCTATGGCTGCTTAACGGGAAAGGTGAGGTGGGGTGATGCATAAAACAAGGGTTTCAAATTAGCTCAGATACCGTTCCATAAACCCAATATGTAATAGACAAGACCTACTCCTTGCTCAGTGAACGGGACTCAGCACCCCCTATTCACCGCTCAAGAATATATCTGACTAGTAAGAATCTTAAAACCTATGTGTTGATATCTCTCTGTAAGTGACTCAAGTGGGTGTAAAGCGGCATACACACAGCAGTGAAAAGCACCTAAACCCCATTATAAAAATCAATTACTTTTAAAAACCCGTGAAGCAAAGACAGTGAAAGAGAGAGAAATTCTTACAAAATTCGTTCAGGGGCTGTGATGCCACCTGGATTGACCATATCTAGACCCACAGCTGATTGAGACATAAGGGTGGACACTCCTGGGGCTGAGAGGTTTGGTGAGGTTGGGCGAGCAAACGCAGACCCTTTAAAGTAATACTGCGTGGTACCCATCCCATGGGTCCCAAATCTCCAGGTTCAAGGGCACCTTCCTACATCGAAAACATGCATGAGAAACCCAGAAGATGGTACACCGTGTGATCGGGAAAGGTTTCTAAAACGCACCTCATTTCTCATCTCCTTGTGCTCGGGTTCGCCATTCCAGCCGCTTTCCTAGCAATCTCCCTCCTTGGAGAATCAGCACCTTTAACCTCCTGTTCCGTACAGGTTGCAATTTGTCCTGAGGAGGAACGGGAAGAGGGGGAACCAATGAGAGACTAGCTCTAGGTCTTGGGACAGGCACAGCTCACTCTATTTTCCCATCAGGAAGAAGAATTAACCACAGGCTCAGCCTGCCGCCCGGAAGGAGAATAGGGCCTGAAGCAATCCTGCGCTTTTGCGGCCAGCTCCCAAGAAAGCGAGTTGAAAAATGGAGCTCAGGGGCACTGCAATTCACAAACCTGCAGAGTTATAAATGATAACTCTCGTCCACAAATATATTGAGGGAAGGCAACGAAGAGGATTTGGAAGCAAGGCAGAATTGCAGGAAACAGGTTTCAGGAGGGAGATTCGAATCGCATTTAAAGCACAGGAAAAGCGGCAAAACCTCGACAATGATGCCCTTGGCCAAAAAGGGAGTATGCGTTTTTTCCTGAATATATTCAGGAAAAAACGCATACGCCCTTTTTGGCCAACCAAGCAACCTGCAAAGGCAAATCAGCGCTACAAAGAAGTCTCGCTTCCCATCGGTCAAAAGGGCCATGCTGAATAAAGTGTCAAAACCAGAAATGCAGGACAGGCCATGGAGAAACGGGAGCCTTGCTATGCTGATGGGCGGGATGTAAATTGCCCACAGCCACTCTGGAGAAGTGTACGGTGTGTCTTGAAACATCTAAAAAACTCAGCTTACAGAGCATAGGGCACTTCCACTCATGGGCATACAAATTGGGAAAACTAAAAATCAGCAAGACACAGGCACCCCCAAAGTTTAGGGCTGCTCTGTTGACAAGAACCTGCACTTCGTTACACCTTAAATATCACAGGAAAGAGAAAAATGGATAAAGAAGTTGTGGTCCTTATGTACAATGGAATATCACTCAGCCATGAAATCTACGTCATAAGGCTCGTAGCAGCATGATGAGTGGATTTAGGTACGACGATTCTACGTGAAATAAGTCACAGAGAAAAAGACACTTATCATAAGATATCACTTATACAGGGAATGTAAAAACCGCTACACTTGAACTGAATTACAAAACAGAAGAGAGTCACGCGTTTAGAAAACACGCTATGGCTGCTTAACGGGAAAGGTGAGGTGGGGTGATGCATAAAACAAGTGTTTCAAATTAGCTCAGATACCGTTCCATAAACCCAATATGTAATAGACAAGACCTACTCCTTGCTCAGTGAACGGGACTCAGCACCCCCTATTCACCGCCAAAGAATATATCTGACTAGTAAGAATCTTAAAACCTATGTGTTGATATCTCTCTGTAAGTGACTCTAGTGGGTGTAAAGCGGCATAAACACAGCAGTGAAAAGCACCTAAACCCCATTATAAAAATCAATTACTTTTAAAAACCCGTGAAGCAAAGACAGTGAAAGAGAGAGAAATTCTTACAAAATTCGTTCAGGGGCTGTGATGCCACCTGGATTGACCATATCTAGACCCACAGCTGATTGAGACATAAGGGTGGACACTCCTGGGGCTGAGAGGTTTGGTGAGGTTGGGCGAGCAAACGCAGACCCTTTAAAGTAATACTGCGTGGTACCCATCCCATGGGTCCCAAATCTCCAGGTTCAAGGGCACCTTCCTACATCGAAAACCTGCATGAGAAACCCAGAAGATGGTACACCGTGTGATCGGGAAAGGTTTCTAAAACGCACCTCATTTCTCATCTCCTTGTGCTCGGGTTCGCCATTCCAGCCACTTTCCTAGCAATCTCCCTCCTTGGAGAATCAGCACCTTTAACCTCCTGTTCCGTACAGGTTGCAATTTGTCCTGAGGAGGAACGGGAAGAGGGGGAACCAATGAGAGACTAGCTCTAGGTCTTGGGACAGGCACAGGTCACTCTATTTTCCCATCAGGAAGAAGAATTAACCACAGGCTCAGCCTGCCGCCCGGAAGGAGAATAGGGCCTGAAGCAATCCTGCGCTTTTGCGGCCAGCTCCCAAGAAAGCGAGTTGAAAAATGGAGCTCAGGGGCACTGCAATTCACAAACCTGCAGAGTTATAAATGATAACTCTCGTCCACAAATATATTGAGGGAAGGCAACGAAGAGGATTTGGAAGCAAGGCAGAATTGCAGGAAACAGGTTACAGGAGGGAGATTCGAATCGCCTTTAAAGCACAGGAAAAGCGGCAAAACCTCGACAATGATGCCCTTGGCCAAAAAGGGAGTATGCGTTTTTTCCTGAATATATTCAGGAAAAAACGCATACGCCCTTTTTGGCCAACCAAGCAACCTGCAAAGGCAAATCAGCGCTACAAAGAAGTCTCGCTTCCCATCGGTCAAAAGGGCCATGCTGAATAAAGTGTCAAAACCAGAAATGCAGGACAGGCCATGGAGAAACGGGAGCCTTGCTACGCTGATGGGCGGGATGTAAATTGGCAACAGCAAATCTGGAGAGGTGTACGGTGTGTGTTGAAACATCTAAAATACTCAGCTTGGAGAGCATAGGGCACTTCCACTCGTGGGCGTATAAATTGGGAAAACTAAAAATCAGCAAGACACAGGCACCCCAAAGTTTAGGGCTGCTCTGTTGACAAGAACCTCCACTTCGTTACACCTTAAATATCCCAGGAAAGAGAAAAATGGATAAAGAAGTTGTGGTCCTTATGTACAATGGAATATCACTCAGCCATGAAATCTACGTCATAAGGCTCGTAGCAGCATGATGAGTGGATTTAGGTACGACGATTCTACGTGAAATAAGTCACACAGATAAAGACACTTATCATAAGATATCACTTATAGTGGGAATGTAAAAACCGCTACACTTGAACTGAATTACAAAACAGAAGAGAGTCACACATTTAGAAAACACACTATGGCTGCTTAACGGGAAAGGTGAGGTGGGGTGATGCATAAAACAAGGGTTTCAAATTAGCTCAGATACCGTTCCATAAACCCAATATGTAATAGACAAGACCTACTCCTTGCTCAGTGAACGGGACTCAGCACCCCCTATTCACCGCCCAAGAATATATCTAACTAGTAAGAATCTTAAAACCTATGTGTTGATATCTCTCTGTAAGTGACTCAATTGGGTGTAAAGCAGCATACACAGAGCAGTGAAAAGCAGCTAAACCCCATTATAAAAATCAATTACTTTTAAAAACCCGTGAAGCAAAGACAGTGAAAGAGAGAGAAATTCTTACAAAATTCGTTCAGGGGCTGTGATGCCACCTGGATTGACCATATCTAGACCCACAGCTGATTGAGACATAAGGGTGGACCCCTTTGGGGGCTTAGAAGTTCGGTGAGGTTGGGTGAGGAAACGCAGACCCTTTAAAGTAATACTGCGTGGTACCCATCCCATGGGTCCCAAATCTCCAGGTTCAAGGGCACCTTCCTACATCGAAAACATGCATGAGAAACCCAGAAGATGGTACACCGTGTGATCGGGAAAGGTTTCTAAAACGCACCTCATTTCTCATCTCCTTGTGCTCGGGTTCGCCATTCCAGGCGCTTTCCTAGCAATCTCCCTCCTTGGAGAATCAGCACCTTTAACCTCCTGTTCCTTACAGGTTGCAATTTGTCCTGAGGAGGAACGGGAAGAGGGGGAACCAATGAGAGACTAGCTCTAGGTCTTGGGACAGGCACAGCTCACTCTATTTTCCCATCAGGAAGAAGAATTAACCACAGGCTCAGCCTGCCGCCCGGAAGGAGAATAGGGCCTGAAGCAATCCTGCGCTTTTGCGGCCAGCTCCCAAGAAAGCGAGTTGAAAAATGGAGCTCAGGGGCACTGCAATTCACAAACCTGCAGAGTTATAAATGATAACTCTCGTCCACAAATATACTGAGGGAAGGCAACGAAGAGGATTTGAAAGCAAGGCAGAATTGCAGGAAACAGATTTCAGGAGGGAGATTCGAATCGCCTTTAAAGCACAGGAAAAGCGGCAAAACCTCGACAATGATGTCCTTGGCCAAAAAGGGCGTATGCGTTTTTTCCTGAATATATTCAGGAAAAAACGCATACGCCCTTTTTGGCCAACCAAGCAACCTGGAAAGGCAAATCAGCGCTACAAAGAAGTCTCGCTTCCCATCGGTCAAAAGGGCCATGCTGAATAAAGTGTCAAAACCAGAAATGCAGGACAGGCCATGGAGAAACGGAAGCCTTGCTACGCTGATGGGCGGGATGTAAATTGGCAACAGCCACTCTGGAGAGGTGTACGGTGTGTCTTGAAACATCTAAAAAACTCAGCTTAGAGAGCATAGGGCACTTCCACTCATGGGCGTATAAATTGGGAAAACTAAAAATCAGCAAGACACAGGCACCCCAAAGTGTAGGGCTGCTCTGTTGACAAGAACCTCCACTTCGTTACACCTTAAATATCCCAGGAAAGAGAAAAATGGATAAAGAAGTTGTGGTCCTTATGTACAATGGAATATCACTCAGCCATGAAATCTGCGTCATAAGGCTCGTAGCAGCATGATGAGTGGATTTAGGTACGACGATTCTACGTGAAATAAGTCACACAGAAAAAGACACTTATCATAAGATATCACTTATAGAGGGAATGTAAAAACCGCTACACTTGAACTGAATTACAAAACAGAAGAGAGTCACAAGTTTAGAAATCACACTATGGCTGCTTAACGGGAAAGGTGAGGTGGGGTGATGCATAAAACCAGGGTTTCAAATTAGCTCAGATACCGTTCCATAAACAAAATATGTAATAGACAAGACCTACTCCTTGCTCAGTGAACGGGACCAAACACCCCCTATTCACCGCCCAAGAATATATCTGACTAGTAAGAATCTTAAAACCTCTGTACTGAAATCTCTCTGTAAGTGAGTCAAGTGGGTGTAAAGCGGCATAAACACAGCAGTGAAAAGCAGCTAAACCCCACTATAAAAATCAATTACTTTTAAAAACCCGTGAAACAAAGACAGTGAAAGAGAGAGAAATTCTTACAAAATTCGTTCAGGGGCTGTGATGCCACCTGGATTGACCATATCTAGACCTACAGCTGATTCAGACATAAGGGTGGACACTTTTGGGGATGAGAGGTTTGGTGAGGTTGGGTGAGCAAACGCAGACCCTTTAAAGTAATACTGCGTGGTACCCATCCCATGGGTCCCAAATCTCCAGGTTCAAGGGCACCTTCCTACATCGAAAACATGCATGAGAAACCCATAAGATGGTACACCGTGTGATCGGGAAAGGTTTCTAAAACGCACCTCATTTCTCATCTCCTTGTGCTCGGGTTCGCCATTCCAGCCGCTTTCCTAGCAATCTCCCTCCTTGGAGAATCAGCACCTTTAACCTCCTGTTCCGAACAGGTTGCAATTTGTCCTGAGGAGGAACGGGAAGACGGGGAACCAATGAGAGACTAGCTCTGGGTTTTGGGAAAGGCACAGGTCACTCTATTTTCCCATCAGGAAGAAAAATTAACCACAGGCTCAGCCTGCCGCCCGGAAGCAGAATAGGGCCTGAAGCAATCCTGCGCTTTTGCGGCCAGCTCCCAAGAAAGCGAGTTGAAAATTGGAGCTCAGGGGCACTGCAATTCACAAACCTGCAGAGTTATAAATGATAACTCTCGTCCACAAATATATTGAGGGAAGGCAACGAAGAGGATTTGAAAGCAAGGCAGAATTGCAGGAAACAGATTTCAGGAGGGAGATTCGAATCGCCTTTAAAGCACAGGAAAAGCAGCAAAACCTCGACAATGATGCCCTTGGCCAAAAAGGGCGTATGCGTTTTTTCCTGAATATATTCAGGAAAAAACGCATACGCATTTTTTGGCCAACCAAGCAACCTGGAAAGGTAAATCAGCGCTACAAAGAAGTCTCGCTTCCCATCGGTCAAAAGGGCCATGCTGAATAAAGTGTCAAAACCAGAAATGCAGGACAGGCCATGGAGAAACGGGAGCCTTGCTACGCTGATGGGCGGGATGTAAATTGCCAACAGCCACTCTGGAAAGGTGTACGGTGTGTCTTGAAACATCTAAAAAACTCAGCTTAGAGAGCATAGGGCACTTCCACTCATGGCCGTATAAATTGGGAAAACTAAAAATCAGCAAGACACAGGCACCCCAAAGTTTAGGGCTGCTCTCTTGACAAGAACCTCCACTTCGTTACACCTTAAATATCCCAGGAAAGAGAAAAATGGATAAAGAAGTTGTGGTCCTTATGTACAATGGAATATCACTCAGCCATGAAATCTACGTCATAAGGCTCGTAGCAGAATGATGAGTGGATTTAGGTACGACGATTCTACGTGAAATAAGTCACACAGAAAAAGACACTTATCATAAGATATCACTTATAGAGGGAATGTAAAAACCGCTACACTTGAACTGAATTACAAAACAGAAGAGAGTCACACGTTTAGAAAACACACTATGGCTGCTTAACGGAAAAGTGAGGTGGGGTGATGCATAAAACAAGGGTTTCAAATTAGCTCAGATACCGTTCCATAAACCCAATATGTAATAGACAAGACCTACTCCTTGCTCAGTGAACGGGACTCAGCACCCCCTATTCACCGCCCAAGAATATATCTGACTAGTAAGAATCTTAAAACCTATGTGTTGATATCTCTCTGTAAGTGACTCAAGTGGGTGTAAAGCGGCATAAACACAGCAGTGAAAAGCAGCTAAACCCCATTATAAAAATCAATTACTTTTAAAAACCCGTGAAGCAAAGACAGTGAAAGAGAGAGAAATTCTTACAAAATTCGTTCAGGGGCTGTGATGCCACCGGGATTGACCATATCTATACCCAAAGCTGATTGAGACATAAGGGTGGACCCCTTTGGGGGCTTAGAAGTTTGGTGAGGTTGGGTGAGCAAACGCAGACCCTTTAAAGTAATACTGCGTGGTACCCATCCCATGGGTCCCAAATCTCCATGTTCAAAGGCATCATCCTACATCAAAAACATGCATGAGAAACCCAGAAGATGGTACACCGTGTGATCGGGAAAGGTTTCTAAAACGCACCTCATTTCTCATCTCCTTGTGCTCGGGTTCGCCATTCCAGCCGCTTTCCTAGCAATCTCCCTCCTTGGAGAATCAGCACCTTTAACCTCCTGTTCCGTACAGGTTGCAATTTGTCCTGAGGAGGAACGGGAAGAGGGGGAACCAATGAGAGACTAGCTCTAGGTCTTGGGACAGGCACAGCTCACTCTATTTTCCCATCAGGAAGAAGAATTAACCACAGGCTCAGCCTGCCGCCCGGAAGGAGAATAGGGCCTGAAGCAATCCTGCGCTTTTGCGGCCAGCTCCCAAGAAAGCGAGTTGAAAAATGGAGCTCAGGGGCACTGCAATTCACAAACCTGCAGAGTTATAAATGATAACTCTCGTCCACAAATATATTGAGGGAAGGCAACGAAGAGGATTTGGAAGCAAGGCAGAATTGCAGGAAACAGGTTTCAGGAGGGAGATTCGAATCGCCTTTAAAGCACAGGAAAAGCGGCAAAACCTCGACAATGATGCCCTTGGCCAAAAAGGGCGTATGCGTTTTTTCCTGAATATATTCAGGAAAAAACGCATACGCCCTTTTTGGCCAACCAAGCAACCTGCAAAGGCAAATCAGCGCTACAAAGATGTCTCGCTTCCCATCGGTCAAAAGGGCCATGCTGAATAAAGTGTCAAAACCAGAAATGCAGGACAGGCTATGGAGAAACGGGAACCTTGCTACGCTGATGGGCGGGATGTAAATTGGCAACAGCAAATCTGGAGAGGTGTACGGTGTGTGTTGAAACATCTAAAATACTCAGCTTAGAGAGCATAGGGCACTTCCACTCGTGGGCGTATAAATTGGGAAAACTAAAAATCAGCAAGACACAGGCACCCCAAAGTTTAGGGCTGCTCTGTTGACAAGAACCTCTACTTCGTTACACCTTAAATATCCCAGGAAAGAGAAAAATGGATAAAGAAGTTGTGGTCCTTATGTACAATGGAATATCACTCAGCCATGAAATCTACGTCATAAGGCTCGTAGCAGCATGATGAGTGGATTTAGGTATGACGATTCTACGTGAAATAAGTCACACAGAAAAAGACACTTATCATAAGATATCACTTATAGAGGGAATGTAAAAACCGCTACACTTGAACTGAATTACAAAACAGAAGAGAGTCACACGTTTAGAAAACACACTATGGCTGCTTAACGGAAAACTGAGGTGGGGTGATGCATAAAACAAGGGTTTCAAATTAGCTCAGATACCGTTCCATAAACCCAATATGTAATAGACAAGACCTACTCCTTGCTCAGTGAACGGGACTCAGCACCCCCTATTCACCGCCCAAGAATATATCTGACTAGTAAGAATCTTAAAACCTATGTGTTGATATCTCTCTGTAAGTGACTCAAGTGGGTGTAAAGCGGCATAAACACAGCAGTGAAAAGCAGCTAAACCCCATTATAAAAATCAATTACTTTTAAAAACCCGTGAAGCAAAGACAGTGAAAGAGAGAGAAATTCTTACAAAATTCGTTCAGGGGCTGTGATGCCACCTGGATTGACCATATCTAGACCCACAGCTGATTGAGACAAAAGGGTGGACCCCTTTGGGGGCTGAGAGGTTTGGTGAGGTTGGGTGAGCAAACGCAGACCCTTTAAAGTAATACTGCGTGGTACCCATCCCATGGGTCCCAAATCTCCAGGTTCAAAGGCATCATCCTACATCAAATACATGCATGAGAAACCCAGAAGATGGTACACCGTGTGATCGGGAAAGGTTTCTAAAACGCACCTCATTTCTCATCTCCTTGTGCTCGGGTTCGCCATTCCAGCCGCTTTCCTAGCAATCTCCCTCCTTGGAGAATCAGCACCTTTAACCTCCTGTTCCGTACAGGTTGCAATTTGTCCTGAGGAGGAACGGGAAGAGGGGGAACCAATGAGAGACTAGCTCTAGGTCTTGGGACAGGCACAGGTCACTCTATTTTCCCATCAGGAAGAAGAATTAACCACAGGATCAGCCTGCCGCCCGGAAGGAGAATAGGGCCTGAAGCAATCCTGCGCTTTTGCGGCCAGCTCCCAAGAAAGCGAGTTGAAAAATGGAGCTCAGGGGCACTGCAATTCACAAACCTGCAGAGTTATAAATGATAACTCTCGTCCACAAATATATTGAGGGAAGGCAACGAAGAGGATTTGGAAGCAAGGCAGAATTGCAGGAAACAGGTTTCAGGAGGGAGATTCGAATCGCCTTTAAAGCACAGGAAAAGCGGCAAAACCTCGACAATGATGCCCTTGGCCAAAAAGGGCGTATGCGTTTTTTCCTGAATATATTCAGGGAAAAACGCATACGCATTTTTTGGCCAACCAAGCAACCTGGAAAGGTAAATCAGCGCTACAAAGAAGTCTCGCTTCCCATCGGTCAAAAGGGCCATGCTGAATAAAGTGTCAAAACCAGAAATGCAGGACAGGCCATGGAGAAACGGGAGCCTTGCTACGCTGATGGGCGGGATGTAAATTGCCAACAGCCACTCTGGAAAGGTGTACGGTGTGTCTTGAAACATCTAAAAAACTCAGCTTAGAGAGCATAGGGCACTTCCACTCATGGCCGTATAAATTGGGAAAACTAAAAATCAGCAAGACACAGGCACCCCAAAGTTTAGGGCTGCTCTCTTGACAAGAACCTCCACTTCGTTACACCTTAAATATCCCAGGAAAGAGAAAAATGGATAAAGAAGTTGTGGTCCTTATGTACAATGGAATATCACTCAGCCATGAAATCTACGTCATAAGGCTCGTAGCAGAATGATGAGTGGATTTAGGTACGACGATTCTACGTGAAATAAGTCACACAGAAAAAGACACTTATCATAAGATATTACTTATAGAGGGAATGTAAAAACCGCTACACTTGAACTGAATTACAAAACAGAAGAGAGTCACACGTTTAGAAAACACACTATGGCTGCTTAACGGGAAAGGTGAGGTGGGGTGATGCATAAAACAAGGGTTTCAAATTAGTTCAGATACCGTTCCATAAACTCAATATGTAATAGACAAGACCTACTCCTTGCTCAGTGAACGGGACTCAGCACCCCCTATTCACCGCCCAAGAATATATCTGACTAGTAAGAATCTTAAAACCTATGTGTTGATATCTCTCTGTAAGTGACTCAAGTGGGTGTAAAGCGGCATACACACAGCAGTGAAAAGCACCTAAACCCCATTATAAAAATCAATTACTTTTAAAAACCCGTGAAGCAAAGACAGTGAAAGAGAGAGAAATTCTTACAAAATTCGTTCAGGGGCTGTGATGCCACCTGGATTGACCATATCTAGACCCACAGCTGATTGAGACATAAGGGTGGACACTGTTGGGGCTGAGAGGTTTGGTGAGGTTGGGTGAGCAAACGCAGACCCTTTAAAGTAATACTGCGTCGTACCCATCCCATGGGTCCCAAATCTCCAGGTTCAAGGGCACCTTCCTACATCGAAAACATGCATGAGAAACCCAGAAGATGGTACACCATGTGATCGGGAAAGGTTTCTAAAACGCACCTCATTTCTCATCTCCTTGTGCTCGGGTTCGCCATTCCAGCCGCTTTCCTAGCAATCTTCCTCCTTGGAGAATCAGCACCTTTAACCTCCTGTTCCGTACAGGTTGCAATTTGTCCTGAGGAGGAACGGGAAGAGGGGGAACCAATGAGAGACTAGCTCTAGGTCTTGGGACAGGCACAGCTCACACTATTTTCCCATCAGGAAGAAGAATTAACCACAGGCTCAGCCTGTCGCCCGGAACCAAAATAGGGCTTGAAGCAATCCTGCGCTTTTGCGGCCAGCTCCCAAGAAAGCGAGTTGAAAAATGGAGCTAAGGGGCACTGCAATTCACAAACCTGCAGAGTTATAAATAATAACTCTCGTCCACAAATATATTGAGGGAAGGCAACGAAGAGGATTTGAAAGCAAGGCAGAATTGCAGGAAACAGATTTCAGGAGGCAGATTCGAATCGCATTTAAAGCACAGGGAAAGCGGTAAAACCTCGACAATGATGCCCTTGGCCAAAAAGGGCGTATGCGTTTTTTCCTAAATATATTCAGGAAAAAACGCATACACACTTTTTGGCCAACCAATCAACCTGGAAAGGCAAATCAGCGCTACAAAGAAGTCTCGCTTCCCATCGGTCAAAAGGGCCATGCTGAATAAAGTGTCAAAACCAGAAATGCAGGACAGGCCATGGAGAAACGGGAGCCTTGCTACGCTGATGGGCGGGATGTAAATTGGCAACAGCAAATCTGGAGAGGTGTACGGTGTGTGTTGAAACATCTAAAATACTCAGCTTAGAGAGCATAGGGCACTTCCACTCGTGGGCGTATAAATTGGGAAAACTGAAAATCAGCAAGACACAGGCACCCCAATGTTTAGGGCTGCTCTCTTGACAAGAACCTCCACTTCGTTACACCTTAAATATCCCAGGAAAGAGAAAAATGGATAAAGAAGTTGTGGTCCTTATGTACAATGGAATATCACTCAGCCATGAAATCTACGTCATAAGGCTCGTAGCAGCATGATGAGTGGATTTAGGTATGACGATTCTACGTGAAATAAGTCACACAGAAAAAGACACTTATCATAAGATATCACTTATAGAGGGAATGTAAAAACCGCTACACTTGAACTGAATTACAAAACAGAAGAGAGTCACACGTTTAGAAAACACACTATGGCTGCTTAACGGAAAAGTGAGGTGGGGTGATGCATAAAACAAGGGTTTCAAATTAGCTCAGATACCGTTCCATAAACCCAATATGTAATAGACAAGACCTACTCCTTGCTCAGTGAACGGGACTCAGCACCCCCTATTCACCGCCCAAGAATATATCTGACTAGTAAGAATCTTAAAACCTATGTGTTGATATCTCTCTGTAAGTGACTCAAGTGGGTGTAAAGCGGCATAAACACAGCAGTGAAAAGCAGCTAAACCCCATTATAAAAATCAATTACTTTTAAAAACCCGTGAAGCAAAGACAGTGAAAGAGAGAGAAATTCTTACAAAATTCGGTCAGGGGCTGTGATGCCACCGGGATTGACCATATCTATACCCAAAGCTGATTGAGACATAAGGGTGGACCCCTTTGGGGGCTTAGAAGTTTGGTGAGGTTGGGTGAGCAAACGCAGACCCTTTAAAGTAATACTGCGTGGTACCCATCCCATGGGTCCCAAATCTCCATGTTCAAAGGCATCATCCTACATCAAAAACATGCATGAGAAACCCAGAAGATGGTACACCGTGTGATCGGGAAAGGTTTCTAAAACGCACCTCATTTCTCATCTCCTTGTGCTCGGGTTCGCCATTCCAGCCGCTTTCCTAGCAATCTCCCTCCTTGGAGAATCAGCACCTTTAACCTCCTGTTCCGTACAGGTTGCAATTTGTCCTGAGGAGGAACGGGAAGAGGGGGAACCAATGAGAGACTAGCTCTAGGTCTTGGGACAGGCACACCTCACTCTATTTTCCCATCAGGAAGAAGAATTAACCACAGGCTCAGCCTGCCGCCCGGAAGGAGAATAGGGCCTGAAGCAATCCTGCGCTTTTGCGGCCAGCTCCCAAGAAAGCGAGTTGAAAAATGGAGCTCAGGGGCACTGCAATTCACAAACCTGCAGAGTTATAAATGATAACTCTCGTCCACAAATATATTGAGGGAAGGCAACGAAGAGGATTTGGAAGCAAGGCAGAATTGCAGGAAACAGGTTTCAGGAGGGAGATTCGAATCGCCTTTAAAGCACAGGAAAAGCGGCAAAACCTCGACAATGATGCCCTTGGCCAAAAAGGGCGTATGCGTTTTTTCCTGAATATATTCAGGAAAAAACGCATACGCCCTTTTTGGCCAACCAAGCAACCTGCAAAGGCAAATCAGCGCTACAAAGCTGTCTCGCTTCCCATCGGTCAAAAGGGCCATGCTGAATAAAGTGTCAAAACCAGAAATGCAGGACAGGCTATGGAGAAACGGGAACCTTGCTACGCTGATGGGCGGGATGTAAATTGGCAACAGCAAATCTGGAGAGGTGTACGGTGTGTGTTGAAACATCTAAAATACTCAGCTTAGAGAGCATAGGGCACTTCCACTCGTGGGCGTATAAATTGGGAAAACTAAAAATCAGCAAGGCACAGGCACCCCAAAGTTTAGGGCTGCTCTGTTGACAAGAACCTCTACTTCGTTACACCTTAAATATCCCAGGAAAGAGAAAGATGGATAAAGAAGTTGTGGTCCTTATGTACAATGGAATATCACTCAGCCATGAAATCTACGTCATAAGGCTCGTAGCAGCATGATGAGTGGATTTAGGTATGACGATTCTACGTGAAATAAGTCACACAGAAAAAGACACTTATCATAAGATATCACTTATAGAGGGAATGTAAAAACCGCTACACTTGAACTGAATTACAAAACAGAAGAGAGTCACACGTTTAGAAAACACACTATGGCTGCTTAACGGAAAACTGAGGTGGGGTGATGCATAAAACAAGGGTTTCAAATTAGCTCAGATACCGTTCCATAAACCCAATATGTAATAGACAAGACCTACTCCTTGCTCAGTGAACGGGACTCAGCACCCCCTATTCACCGCCCAAGAATATATCTGACTAGTAAGAATCTTAAAACCTATGTGTTGATATCTCTCTGTAAGTGACTCAAGTGGGTGTAAAGCGGCATAAACACAGCAGTGAAAAGCAGCTAAACCCCATTATAAAAATCAATTACTTTTAAAAACCCGTGAAGCAAAGACAGTGAAAGAGAGAGAAATTCTTACAAAATTCGTTCAGGGGCTGTGATGCCACCTGGATTGACCATATCTAGACCCACAGCTGATTGAGACATAAGGGTGGACCCCTTTGGGGGCTGAGAGGTTTGGTGAGGTTGGGTGAGCAAACGCAGACCCTTTAAAGTAATACTGCGTGGTACCCATCCCATGGGTCCCAAATCTCCAGGTTCAAAGGCATCATCCTACATCAAAAACATGCATGAGAAACCCAGAAGATGGTACACCGTGTGATCGGGAAAGGTTTCTAAAACGCACCTCATTTCTCATCTCCTTGTGCTCGGGTTCGCCATTCCAGCCGCTTTCCTAGCAATCTCCCTCCTTGGAGAATCAGCACCTTTAACCTCCTGTTCCGTACAGGTTGCAATTTGTCCTGAGGAGGAACGGGAAGAGGGGGAACCAATGAGAGACTAGCTCTAGGTCTTGGGACAGGCACAGGTCACTCTATTTTCCCATCAGGAAGAAGAATTAACCACAGGATCAGCCTGCCGCCCGGAAGGAGAATAGGGCCTGAAGCAATCCTGCGCTTTTGCGGCCAGCTCCCAAGAAAGCGAGTTGAAAAATGGAGCTCAGGGGCACTGCAATTCACAAACCTGCAGAGTTATAAATGATAACTCTCGTCCACAAATATATTGAGGGAAGGCAACGAAGAGGATTTGGAAGCAAGGCAGAATTGCAGGAAACAGGTTTCAGGAGGGAGATTCGAATCGCCTTTAAAGCACAGGAAAAGCGGCAAAACCTCGACAATGATGCCCTTGGCCAAAAAGGGCGTATGCGTTTTTTCCTGAATATATTCAGGAAAAAACGCATACGCCCTTTTTGGCCAACCAAGCAACCTGCAAAGGCAAATCAGCACTACAAAGATGTCTCGCTTCCCATCGGTCAAAAGGGCCATGCTGAATAAAGTGTCAAAACCAGAAATGCAGGACAGGCTATGGAGAAACGGGAACCTTGCTACGCTGATGGGCGGGATGTAAATTGGCAACAGCAAATCTGGAGAGGTGTACGGTGTGTGTTGAAACATCTAAAATACTCAGGTTAGAGAGCATAGGGCACTTCCACTCGTGGGCGTATAAATTGGGAAAACTAAAAATCAGCAAGACACAGGCACCCCAAAGTTTAGGGCTGCTCTGTTGACAAGAACCTCTACTTCGTTACACCTTAAATATCCCAGGAAAGAGAAAGATGGATAAAGAAGTTGTGGTCCTTATGTACAATGGAATATCACTCAGCCATGAAATCAACGTCATAAGGCTCGTAGCAGCATGATGAGTGGATTTAGGTACGACGATTCTACGTGAAATAAGTCACACAGAAAAAGACACTTATAATAAGATATCACTTATAGAGGGAATGTAAAAACCGCTACACTTGAACTGAATTACAAAACAGAAGAGAGTCACACATTTAGAAAACACGCTATGGCTGCTTAACGGGAAAGGTGAGGTGGGGTGATGCATAAAACAAGGGTTTCAAATTAGTTCAGATACCGTTCCATAAACTCAATATGTAATAGACAAGACCTACTCCTTGCTCAGTGAACGGGACTCAGCACCCCCTATTCACCGCCCAAGAATATATCTGACTAGTAAGAATCTTAAAACCTATGTGTTGATATCTCTCTGTAAGTGACTCAAGTGGGTGTAAAGCGGCATACACACAGCAGTGAAAAGCACCTAAACCCCATTATAAAAATCAATTACTTTTAAAAACCCTTGAAGCAAAGACAGTGAAAGAGAGAGAAATTCTTACAAAATTCGTTCAGGGGCTGTGATGCCACCTGGATTGACCATATCTAGACCCACAGCTGATTCAGACATAAGGGTGGACACTCCTGGGGCTGAGAGGTTTGGTGAGGTTGGGTGAGCAAACGCAGACCCTTTAAAGTAATACTGCGTCGTACCCATCCCATGGGTCCCAAATCTCCAGGTTCAAGGGCACCTTCCTACATCGAAAACATGCATGAGAAACCCAGAAGATGGTACACCGTGTGATCGGGAAAGGTTTCTAAAACGCACCTCATTTCTCATCTCCTTGTGCTCGGGTTCGCCATTCCAGCCGCTTTCCTAGCAATCTCCCTCCTTGGAGAATCAGCACCTTTAACCTCCTGTTCCGTACAGGTTGCAATTTGTCCTGAGGAGGAACGGGAAGAGGGGGAACCAATGAGAGACTAGCTCTAGGTCTTGGGACAGGCACAGCTCACACTATTTTCCCATCAGGAAGAAGAATTAAACACAGGCTCAGCCTGCCGCCCGGAACCAAAATAGGGCCTGAAGCAATCCTGCGCTTTTGCGGCCAGCTCCCAAGAAAGCGAGTTGAAAATGGAGCTAAGGGGCACTGCAATTCACAAACCTGCAGAGTTATAAATAATAACTCTCGTCCACAAATATATTGAGGGAAGGCAACGAAGAGGATTTGAAAGCAAGGCAGAATTGCAGGAAACAGATTTCAGGAGGCAGATTCGAATCGCCTTTAAAGCACAGGGAAAGCGGCAAAACCTCGACAATGATGCCCTTGGCCAAAAAGGGCGTATGCGTTTTTTCCTGAATATATTCAGGAAAAAACGCATACGCCCTTTTTGGCCAACCAATCAACCTGCAAAGGCAAATCAGTGCTACAAAGAAGTCTCGCTTCCCATCGGTCAAAAGGGCCATGCTGAATAAAGTGTCAAAACCAGAAATGCAGGACTGGCCATGGAGATACGGGAACCTTGCTACGCTGATGGGCGGGATGTAAATTGCCAACAGCCACTCTGGAGAGGTGTATGGTGTGTCTTGAAACATCTAAAAAACTCAGCTTAGAGAGCATAGGGCACTTCCACTCGTGGGCGTATAAATTGGGAAAACTGTAAATCAGAAAGACACAGGCACCCCAATGTTTACGGCTGCTCTGTTGACAAGAACCTCCACTTCGTTACACCTTAAATATCCCAGGAAAGAGAAAAATGGATAAAGAAGTTGTGGTCCTTATGTACAATGGAATATCACTCAGCCATGAAATCTACGTCATAAGGCTCGTAGCAGCATGATGAGTGGATTTAGGTTTGACGATTCTACGTGAAATAAGTCACACAGAAAAAGACACTTATCATAAGATATCACTTATAGAGGGAATGTAAAAACCGCTACACTTGAACTGAATTACAAAACAGAAGAGAGTCACACGTTTAGAAAACACACTATGGCTGCTTAACGGAAAAGTGAGGTGGGGTGATGCATAAAACAAGGGTTTCAAATTAGCTCAGATACCGTTCCATAAACCCAATATGTAATAGACAAGACCTACTCCTTGCTCAGTGAACGGGACTCAGCACCCCCTATTCACCGCCCAAGAATATATCTGACTAGTAAGAATCTTAAAACCTATGTGTTGATATCTCTCTGTAAGTGACTCAAGTGGGTGTAAAGCGGCATAAACACAGCAGTGAAAAGCAGCTAAACCCCATTATAAAAATCAATTACTTTTAAAAACCCGTGAAGCAAAGACAGTGAAAGAGAGAGAAATTCTTACAAAATTCGTTCAGGGGCTGTGATGCCACCGGGATTGACCATATCTATACCCACAGCTGATTGAGACATAAGGGTGGACCCTTTTGGGGGCTTAGAAGTTTGGTGAGGTTGGGTGAGCAAACGCAGACCCTTTAAAGTAATACTGCGTGGTACCCATCCCATGGGTCCCAAATCTCCAGGTTCAAAGGCATCATCCTGCATCAAAAACATGCATGAGAAACCCAGAAGATGGTACACCGTGTGATCGGGAAAGGTTTCTAAAACGCACCTCATTTCTCATCTCCTTGTGCTCGGGTTCGCCATTCCAGCCGCTTTCCTAGCAATCTCCCTCCTTGGAGAATCAGCACCTTTAACCTCCTGTTCCGTACAGGTTGCAATTTGTCCTGAGGAGGAACGGGAAGAGGGGGAACCAATGAGAGACTAGCTCTAGGTCTTGGGACAGGCACACCTCACTCTATTTTCCCATCAGGAAGAAGAATTAACCACAGGCTCAGCCTGCCGCCCGGAAGGAGAATAGGGCCTGAAGCAATCCTGCGCTTTTGCGGCCAGCTCCCAAGAAAGCGAGTTGAAAAATGGAGCTCAGGGGCACTGCAATTCACAAACCTGCAGAGTTATAAATGATAACTCTCGTCCACAAATATATTGAGGGAAGGCAACAAAGAGGATTTGGAAGCAAGGCAGAATTGCAGGAAACAGGTTTCAGGAGGGAGATTCGAATCGCCTTTAAAGCACAGGAAAAGCGGCAAAACCTCGACAATGATGCCCTTGGCCAAAAAGGGCGTATGCGTTTTTTCCTGAATATATTCAGGAAAAAACGCATACGCCCTTTTTGGCCAACCAAGCAACCTGGAAAGGCAAATCAGCGCTACAAAGAAGTCTCGCTTCCCATCGGTCAAAAGGGCCTTGCTGAATAAAGTGTCAAAACCAGAAATGCAGGACAGGCCATGGAGAAACGGGAGCCTTGCTACACTGATGGGCGGGATGTAAATTGGCAACAGCCACTCTGGAGAGGTGTACGGTGTGTCTTGAAACATCTAAAAAACTCAGCTTAGAGAGCATAGGGCAATTCCACTCATGGGCGTATAAATTGGAAAAACTAAAAATCAGCAAGACACAGGCACCCCTATGTTTATGGCTGCTCTGTTGACAAGAACCTCCACTTCGTTACACCTTAAATATCCCAGGAAAGAGAAAAATGGATAAAGAAGTTGTGGTCCTTATGTACAATGGAATATCACTCAGCCATGAAATCAACGTCATAAGGCTCGGTGCAGCATGATGAGTGGATTTAGGTACGACGATTCTACGTGAAATAAGTCACACAGAAAAAGACACATATCATAAGATATCACTTATAGAGGGAATGTAAAAACCGCTACACTTGAACTGAATTACAAAACAGAAGAGAGTCACACGTTTAGAAAACACACTACGGCTGCTTAACGGGAAAGGTGAGGTGGGGTGATGCATAAAACCATGGTTTCAAATTAGCTCAGATACCGTTCCATAAACCCAATATGTAATAGACAAGACCTACTCCTTGCTCAGTGAACGGGACTCAACACCCGCTATTCACCGCCCAAGAATATATCTGACTAGTAAGAATCTTAAACCCTGTGTGTTGATATCTCTCTGTAAGGGACTCAAGTGGGTGTAAAGTGGCATAAACACAGCAGTCAAAAGCAGCTAAACCCCATTATAAAAATCAATTACTTTTAAAAACCCGTGAAGCAAAGACAGTGAAAGAGAGAGAAATTCTTACAAAATTCGTTCAGGGGCTGTGATGCCACCTGAGTTGACCATATCTAGACCCACAGCTGATTGAGACATAAGGGTGGACCCCTTTTAGGGCTGAGAGGTTTGGTGAGGTTGGGTGAGCAAACACAGACCCTTTAAAGTAATACTGCGTGGTACCCATCCCATGGGTCCCAAATCTCCAGGTTCAAGGGCATCTTCCTACATCGAAAACATGCATGAGAAACCCAGAAGATGGTACACCGTGTGATCGGGAAAGGTTTCTAAAACGCACCTCATTTCTCATCTGCTTGTGCTCGGGTTCGCCATTCCAGCCGCTTTCCTAGCAATCTCCCTCCTTGGAGAATCAGCACCTTTAACCTCCTGTTCCGTACAGGTTGCAATTTGTCCTGAGGAGGAACGGGAAGAGGGGGAACCAATGAGAGACTAGCTCTAGGTGTTGGGACAGGCACAGGTCACTCTATTTTCCCTTCAGGAAGAAGAATTAACCACAGGCTCAGCCTGCCGCCCCTAAGGAGAATAGGGCCTGAAGCAATCCTGCGCTTTTGCGGCCAGCTCCCAAGAAAGCGAGTTGAAAAATGGAGCTCAGGGGCACTGCAATTCACAAACCTACAGAGTTATAAATGATAACTCCCGTCCACAAATATATTGAGGGAAGGCAACGAAGAGGATTTGAAAGCAAGGCAGAATTGCAGGAAACAGATTTAAGGAGGGAGATTCGAATCGCCTTAAAGCACAGGAAAAGCGGCAAAACCTCGACAATGATGCCCTTGGCCAAAAACGGCGTATGCGTTTTTTCCTGAATATATTCAGGAAAAAACGCATACGCCCTTTTTGGCCAACCAAGCAACCTGGAAAGGCAAATCAGCGCTACAAAGAAGTCTCGCTTCCCATCGGTCAAAAGGGCCATGCTGAATAAAGTGTCAAAACCAGCAATGCAGGACAGGCCATGGAGAAACGGGAGCCTTGCTACGCTGATGGGCGGGATGTAAATTGCCAACAGCCACTCTGGAGAGGTGTACGGTGTGTCTTGAAACATCTAAAAAACTCAGCTTAGAGAGCATAGGGCACTTCCACCCATGGGCGTATAAATTGGGAAAACTAAAAATCAGCAAGACACAGGCACCCCAAAGTTTAGGGCTGCTCTGTTGACAAGAATCCTCCACTTCGTCACACCTTAAATATCCCAAGAAAGAGAAAAATGGATAAAGAAGTTGTGGTCCTTATGTACAATGGAATATCACTCAGCCATGAAATCTACGTCATACGGCTCGTAGCAGCATGATGAGTGGATTTAGGTACGACGATTCTACGTGAAATAAGTCACACAGAAAAAGACACTTATCATAAGATATCACTTACAGAGGGAATGTAAAAACCGCTACACTTGAACTGAATTACAAAACAGAAGAGAGTCACACGTTTAGAAAACACACTATGGCTGCTTAACGGGAAAGGTGAGGTGGGTGATGCATAAAACAAGGGTTTCAAATTAGCTCAGATACCGTTCCATAAACCCAATATGTAATAGACAAGACCTACTCCTTGCTCAGTGAACGGGACTCAACACCCCCTATTCACCACCAAGAATATATCTGACTAGTAAGAATCTTAAAACTTATGTGTTGATATCTCTCTGTAAGTGACTCAAGTGGGTGTAAAGCGGCATAAACACAGCACTGAAAAGCAGCTAAACGCCATTATAAAAATCAATTACTTTTAAAAACCCGTGAAGCAAAGACAGTGAAAGAGAGAGAAATTCTTAGAAAATTCGTTCAGGGGCTGTGATGCCACCTGGATTGACCATATCTAGACCCACAGCTGATTGAGACATAAGGGTGGACCCCTTTAAGGGCTGAGAGGTTTGGTGAGGTTGGGTGAGCAAACGCAGACTCTTGAAAGTAATACTGCGTGGTACCCATCCCATGGGTCCCAAATCTCCAGGTTCAAGGGCATCTTCCTACATCGAAAACATGCATGAGAAACCCAGAAGATGGTACACCGTGTGATCGGGAAAGGCTTCTAAAACGCACCTCATTTCTCATCTCCTTGTGCTCGGGTTCGCCATTCCAGCCGCTTTCCTCGCAATCTCCCTCCTTGGAGAATCAGCACCTTTAACCTCCTGTTCTGTACACGTTGCAATTTGTCCTGAGGAGGAACGGAAAGAGGGGGAACCAATGAGAGACTAGCTCTAGGTCTTGGAACAGGCACAGGTCACTCTATTTTCCCTTCAGGAAGAAGAATTAACCACAGGCTCAGCCTGCCGCCCCTAAGGAGAATAGGGCCTGAAGCAATCCTGCACATTTGCGGCCAGCTCCCAAGAAAGCGAGTTGAAAAATGGAGCTCAGGGGAACTGCAATTCACAAACCTGCAGAGTTATAAATGATAACTCTCGTCCACAAATATACTGAGGGAAGGCAACGAAGAGGATTTGAAAGCAAGGCAGAATTGCAGGAAACAGGTTTCAGGAGGAGGATTCGAATCGCCTTTAAAGCACAGGAAAAGCGGCAAAACCTCGACAATGATGCCCTTGGCCAAAAAGGGCGTATGCGTTTTTTCCTGAATATATTCAGGGAAAAACGCATACGCATTTTTTGGCCAACCAAGCAACCTGGAAAGGTAAATCAGCGCTACAAAGAAGTCTCGCTTCCCATCGGTCAAAAGGGCCATGCTGAATAAAGTGTCAAAACCAGAAATGCAGGACAGGCCATGGAGAAACGGGAGCCTTGCTACGCTGATGGGCGGGATGTAAATTGCCAACAGCCACTCTGGAAAGGTGTACGGTGTGTCTTGAAACATCTAAAAAACTCAGCTTAGAGAGCATAGGGCACTTCCACTCATGGCCGTATAAATTGGGAAAACTAAAAATCAGCAAGACACAGGCACCCCAAAGTTTAGGGCTGCTCTCTTGACAAGAACCTCCACTTCGTTACACCTTAAATATCCCAGGAAAGAGAAAAATGGATAAAGAAGTTGTGGTCCTTATGTACAATGGAATATCACTCAGCCATGAAATCTACGTCATAAGGCTCGTAGCAGAATGATGAGTGGATTTAGGTACGACGATTCTACGTGAAATAAGTCACACAGAAAAAGACACTTATCATAAGATATCACTTATAGAGGGAATGTAAAAACCGCTACACTTGAACTGAATTACAAAACAGAAGAGAGTCACACGTTTAGAAAACACACTATGGCTGCTTAACGGGAAAGGTGAGGTGGGGTGATGCATAAAACAAGGGTTTCAAATTAGTTCAGATACCGTTCCATAAACTCAATATGTAATAGACAAGACCTACTCCTTGCTCAGTGAACGGGACTCAGCACCCCCTATTCACCGCCCAAGAATATATCTGACTAGTAAGAATCTTAAAACCTATGTGTTGATATCTCTCTGTAAGTGACTCAAGTGGGTGTAAAGCGGCATACACACAGCAGTGAAAAGCACCTAAACCCCATTATAAAAATCAATTACTTTTAAAAACCCGTGAAGCAAAGACAGTGAAAGAGAGAGAAATTCTTACAAAATTCGTTCAGGGGCTGTGATGCCACCTGGATTGACCATATCTATACCCAAAGCTGATTGAGACATAAGGGTGGACCCCTTTGGGGGCTTAGAAGTTTGGTGAGGTTGGGTGAGCAAACGCAGACCCTTTAAAGTAATACTGCGTGGTACCCATCCCATGGGTCCCAAATCTCCATGTTCAAAGGCATCATCCTACATCAAAAACATGCATGAGAAACCCAGAAGATGGTACACCGTGTGATCGGGAAAGGTTTCTAAAACGCACCTCATTTCTCATCTCCTTGTGCTCGGGTTCGCCATTCCAGCCGCTTTCCTAGCAATCTCCCTCCTTGGAGAATCAGCACCTTTAACCTCCTGTTCCGTACAGGTTGCAATTTGTCCTGAGGAGGAACGGGAAGAGGGGGAACCAATGAGAGACTAGCTCTAGGTCTTGGGACAGGCACACCTCACTCTATTTTCCCATCAGGAAGAAGAATTAACCACAGGCTCAGCCTGCCGCCCGGAAGGAGAATAGGGCCTGAAGCAATCCTGCGCTTTTGCGGCCAGCTCCCAAGAAAGCGAGTTGAAAAATGGAGCTCAGGGGCACTGCAATTCACAAACCTGCAGAGTTATAAATGATAACTCTCGTCCACAAATATATTGAGGGAAGGCAACGAAGAGGATTTGGAAGCAAGGCAGAATTGCAGGAAACAGGTTTCAGGAGGGAGATTCGAATCGCCTTTAAAGCACAGGAAAAGCGGCAAAACCTCGACAATGATGCCCTTGGCCAAAAAGGGCGTATGCGTTTTTTCCTGAATATATTCAGGAAAAAACGCATACGCCCTTTTTGGCCAACCAAGCAACCTGCAAAGGCAAATCAGCGCTACAAAGCTGTCTCGCTTCCCATCGGTCAAAAGGGCCATGCTGAATAAAGTGTCAAAACCAGAAATGCAGGACAGGCTATGGAGAAACGGGAACCTTGCTACGCTGATGGGCGGGATGTAAATTGGCAACAGCAAATCTGGAGAGGTGTACGGTGTGTGTTGAAACATCTAAAATACTCAGCTTAGAGAGCATAGGGCACTTCCACTCGTGGGCGTATAAATTGGGAAAACTAAAAATCAGCAAGACACAGGCACCCCAAAGTTTAGGGCTGCTCTGTTGACAAGAACCTCTACTTCGTTACACCTTAAATATCCCAGGAAAGAGAAAGATGGATAAAGAAGTTGTGGTCCTTATGTACAATGGAATATCACTCAGCCATGAAATCTACGTCATAAGGCTCGTAGCAGCATGATGAGTGGATTTAGGTATGACGATTCTACGTGAAATAAGTCACACAGAAAAAGACACTTATCATAAGATATCACTTATAGAGGGAATGTAAAAACCGCTACACTTGAACTGAATTACAAAACAGAAGAGAGTCACACGTTTAGAAAACACACTATGGCTGCTTAAAGGAAAACTGAGGTGGGGTGATGCATAAAACAAGGGTTTCAAATTAGCTCAGATACCGTTCCATAAACCCAATATGTAATAGACAAGACCTACTCCTTGCTCAGTGAACGGGACTCAGCACCCCCTATTCACCGCCCAAGAATATATCTGACTAGTAAGAATCTTAAAACCTATGTGTTGATATCTCTCTGTAAGTGACTCAAGTGGGTGTAAAGCGGCATAAACACAGCAGTGAAAAGCAGCTAAACCCCATTATAAAAATCAATTACTTTTAAAAACCCGTGAAGCAAAGACAGTGAAAGAGAGAGAAATTCTTACAAAATTCGTTCAGGGGCTGTGATGCCACCTGGATTGACCATATCTAGACCCACAGCTGATTGAGACATAAGGGTGGACCCCTTTGGGGGCTGAGAGGTTTGGTGAGGTTGGGTGAGCAAACGCAGACCCTTTAAAGTAATACTGCGTGGTACCCATCCCATGGGTCCCAAATCTCCAGGTTCAAAGGCATCATCCTACATCAAAAACATGCATGAGAAACCCAGAAGATGGTACACCGTGTGATCGGGAAAGGTTTCTAAAACGCACCTCATTTCTCATCTCCTTGTGCTCGGGTTCGCCATTCCAGCCGCTTTCCTAGCAATCTCCCTCCTTGGAGAATCAGCACCTTTAACCTCCTGTTCCGTACAGGTTGCAATTTGTCCTGAGGAGGAACGGGAAGAGGGGGAACCAATGAGAGACTAGCTCTAGGTCTTGGGACAGGCACAGGTCACTCTATTTTCCCATCAGGAAGAAGAATTAACCACAGGCTCAGCCTGCCGCCCGGAAGGAGAATAGGGCCTGAAGCAATCCTGCGCTTTTGCGGCCAGCTCCCAAGAAAGCGAGTTGAAAAATGGAGCTCAGGGGCACTGCAATTCACAAACCTGCAGAGTTATAAATGATAACTCTCGTCCACAAATATATTGAGGGAAGGCAACGAAGAGGATTTGGAAGCAAGGCAGAATTGCAGGAAACAGGTTTCAGGAGGGAGATTCGAATCGCCTTTAAAGCACAGGAAAAGCGGCAAAACCTCGACAATGATGCCCTTGGCCAAAAAGGGCGTATGCGTTTTTTCCTGAATATATTCAGGAAAAAACGCATACGCCCTTTTTGGCCAACCAAGCAACCTGCAAAGGCAAATCAGCACTACAAAGATGTCTCGCTTCCCATCGGTCAAAAGGGCCATGCTGAATAAAGTGTCAAAACCAGAAATGCAGGACAGGCTATGGAGAAACGGGAACCTTGCTACGCTGATGGGCGGGATGTAAATTGGCAACAGCAAATCTGGAGAGGTGTACGGTGTGTGTTGAAACATCTAAAATACTCAGCTTAGAGAGCATAGGGCACTTCCACTCGTGGGCGTATAAATTGGGAAAACTAAAAATCAGCAAGACACAGGCACCCCAAAGTTTAGGGCTGCTCTGTTGACAAGAACCTCTACTTCGTTACACCTTAAATATCCCAGGAAAGAGAAAGATGGATAAAGAAGTTGTGGTCCTTATGTACAATGGAATATCACTCAGCCATGAAATCAACGTCATAAGGCTCGTAGCAGCATGATGAGTGGATTTAGGTACGACGATTCTACGTGAAATAAGTCACACAGAAAAAGACACTTATAATAAGATATCACTTATAGAGGGAATGTAAAAACCGCTACACTTGAACTGAATTACAAAACAGAAGAGAGTCACACATTTAGAAAACACGCTATGGCTGCTTAACGGGAAAGGTGAGGTGGGGTGATGCATAAAACAAGGGTTTCAAATTAGTTCAGATACCGTTCCATAAACTCAATATGTAATAGACAAGACCTACTCCTTGCTCAGTGAACGGGACTCAGCACCCCCTATTCACCGCCCAAGAATATATCTGACTAGTAAGAATCTTAAAACCTATGTGTTGATATCTCTCTGTAAGTGACTCAAGTGGGTGTAAAGCGGCATACACACAGCAGTGAAAAGCACCTAAACCCCATTATAAAAATCAATTACTTTTAAAAACCCTTGAAGCAAAGACAGTGAAAGAGAGAGAAATTCTTACAAAATTCGTTCAGGGGCTGTGATGCCACCTGGATTGACCATATCTAGACCCACAGCTGATTCAGACATAAGGGTGGACACTCCTGGGGCTGAGAGGTTTGGTGAGGTTGGGTGAGCAAACGCAGACCCTTTAAAGTAATACTGCGTCGTACCCATCCCATGGGTCCCAAATCTCCAGGTTCAAGGGCACCTTCCTACATCGAAAACATGCATGAGAAACCCAGAAGATGGTACACCGTGTGATCGGGAAAGGTTTCTAAAACGCACCTCATTTCTCATCTCCTTGTGCTCGGGTTCGCCATTCCAGCCGCTTTCCTAGCAATCTCCCTCCTTGGAGAATCAGCACCTTTAACCTCCTGTTCCGTACAGGTTGCAATTTGTCCTGAGGAGGAACGGGAAGAGGGGGAACCAATGAGAGACTAGCTCTAGGTCTTGGGACAGGCACAGCTCACACTATTTTCCCATCAGGAAGAAGAATTAACCACAGGCTCAGCCTGCCGCCCGGAACCAAAATAGGGCCTGAAGCAATCCTGCGCTTTTGCGGCCAGCTCCCAAGAAAGCGAGTTGAAAAATGGAGCTAAGGGGCACTGCAATTCACAAACCTGCAGAGTTATAAATAATAACTCTCGTCCACAAATATATTGAGGGAAGGCAACGAAGAGGATTTGAAAGCAAGGCAGAATTGCAGGAAACAGATTTCAGGAGGCAGATTCGAATCGCCTTTAAAGCACAGGGAAAGCGGCAAAACCTCGACAATGATGCCCTTGGCCAAAAAGGGCGTATGCGTTTTTTCCTGAATATATTCAGGAAAAAACGCATACGCCCTTTTTGGCCAACCAATCAACCTGCAAAGGCAAATCAGTGCTACAAAGAAGTCTCGCTTCCCATCGGTCAAAAGGGCCATGCTGAATAAAGTGTCAAAACCAGAAATGCAGGACAGGCCATGGAGATACGGGAACCTTGCTACGCTGATGGGCGGGATGTAAATTGCCAACAGCCACTCTGGAGAGGTGTATGGTGTGTCTTGAAACATCTAAAAAACTCAGCTTAGAGAGCATAGGGCACTTCCACTCGTGGGCGTATAAATTGGGAATACTGTAAATCAGCAAGACACAGGCACCCCAATGTTTACGGCTGCTCTGTTGACAAGAACCTCCACTTCGTTACACCTTAAATATCCCAGGAAAGAGAAAAATGGATAAAGAAGTTGTGGTCCTTATGTACAATGGAATATCACTCAGCCATGAAATCTACGTCATAAGGTTCGTAGCAGCATGATGAGTGGATTTAGGTTTGACGAATCTACGTGAAATAAGTCACACAGAAAAAGACACTTATCATAAGATATCACTTATAGAGGGAATGTAAAAACCGCTACACTTGAACTGAATTACAAAACAGAAGAGAGTCACACGTTTAGAAAACACACTATGGCTGCTTAACGGAAAAGTGAGGTGGGGTGATGCATAAAACAAGGGTTTCAAATTAGCTCAGATACCGTTCCATAAACCCAATATGTAATAGACAAGACCTACTCCTTGCTCAGTGAACGGGACTCAGCACCCCCTATTCAACGCCCAAGAATATATCTGACTAGTAAGAATCTTAAAACCTATGTGTTGATATCTCTCTGTAAGTGACTCAAGTGGGTGTAAAGCGGCATATACACAGCAGTGAAAAGCAGCTAAACCCCATTATAAAAATCAATTACTTTTAAAAACCCGTGAAGCAAAGACAGTGAAAGAGAGAGAAATTCTTACAAAATTCGTTCAGGGGCTGTGATGCCACCGGGATTGACCATATCTATACCCACAGCTGATTGAGACATAAGGGTGGACCCTTTTGGGGGCTTAGAAGTTTGGTGAGGTTGGGTGAGCAAACGCAGACCCTTTAAAGTAATACTGCGTGGTACCCATCCCATGGGTCCCAAATCTCCAGGTTCAAAGGCATCATCCTACATCAAAAACATGCATGAGAAACCCAGAAGATGGTACACCGTGTGATCGGGAAAGGTTTCTAAAACGCACCTCATTTCTCATCTCCTTGTGCTCGGGTTCGCCATTCCAGCCGCTTTCCTAGCAATCTCCCTCCTTGGAGAATCAGCACCTTTAACCTCCTGTTCCGTACAGGTTGCAATTTGTCCTGAGGAGGAACGGGAAGAGGGGGAACCAATGAGAGACTAGCTCTAGGTCTTGGGACAGGCACACCTCACTCTATTTTCCCATCAGGAAGAAGAATTAACCACAGGCTCAGCCTGCCGCCCGGAAGGAGAATAGGGCCTGAAGCAATCCTGCGCTTTTGCGGCCAGCTCCCAAGAAAGCGAGTTGAAAAATGGAGCTCAGGGGCACTGCAATTCACAAACCTGCAGAGTTATAAATGATAACTCTCGTCCACAAATATATTGAGGGAAGGCAACAAAGAGGATTTGGAAGCAAGGCAGAATTGCAGGAAACAGGTTTCAGGAGGGAGATTCGAATCGCCTTTAAAGCACAGGAAAAGCGGCAAAACCTCGACAATGATGCCCTTGGCCAAAAAGGGCGTATGCGTTTTTTCCTGAATATATTCAGGAAAAAACGCATACGCCCTTTTTGGCCAACCAAGCAACCTGGAAAGGCAAATCAGCGCTACAAAGAAGTCTCGCTTCCCATCGGTCAAAAGGGCCTTGCTGAATAAAGTGTCAAAACCAGAAATGCAGGACAGGCCATGGAGAAACGGGAGCCTTGCTACACTGATGGGCGGGATGTAAATTGGCAACAGCCACTCTGGAGAGGTGTACGGTGTGTCTTGAAACATCTAAAAAACTCAGCTTAGAGAGCATAGGGCAATTCCACTCATGGGCGTATAAATTGGAAAAACTAAAAATCAGCAAGACACAGGCACCCCTATGTTTATGGCTGCTCTGTTGACAAGAACCTCCACTTCGTTACACCTTAAATATCCCAGGAAAGAGAAAAATGGATAAAGAAGTTGTGGTCCTTATGTACAATGGAATATCACTCAGCCATGAAATCAACGTCATAAGGCTCGGTGCAGCATGATGAGTGGATTTAGGTACGACGATTCTACGTGAAATAAGTCACACAGAAAAAGACACTTATCATAAGATATCACTTATAGAGGGAATGTAAAAACCGCTACACTTGAACTGAATTACAAAACAGAAGAGAGTCACACGTTTAGAAAACACACTACGGCTGCTTAACGGGAAAGGTGAGGTGGGGTGATGCATAAAACCATGGTTTCAAATTAGCTCAGATACCGTTCCATAAACCCAATATGTAATAGACAAGACCTACTCCTTGCTCAGTGAACGGGACCCAACACCCCCTATTCACCGCCCAAGAATATATCTGACTAGTAAGAATCTTAAAACCTATGTATTGAAATCTCTCTGTAAGTGAGTCAAGTGGGTGTAAAGCGTCATAAACACAGCAGTGAAAAGCAGCTAAACCCCATTATAAAAATCAATTACTTTTAAAAACCCGTGAAGCAAAGAGAGAGAAATTCTTACAAAATTCGTTGAGGGGCTGTGATGCCACCTGGATTGACCATATCTAGACCCACAGCTGATTGAGACATAAGGGTGGACACTTTTGGGGCTGAGAGGTTTGGTGAGTTTGGGTGAGCAAACGCACACCCTTGAAAGTAATACTGCGTGGTACCCATCCCATGGGTCCCAAATCTCCAGGTTCAAGGGCACCTTCCTACATCGAAAACATGCATGAGAAACCCAGAAGATGGTACACCGTGTGATCGGGAAGGTTTCTAAAACGCACCTCATTTCTCATCTCCTTGTGCTCGGGTTCGCCATTCCAGCCGCTTTCCTAGCAATCTCCCTCCTTGGAGAATCAGCACCTTTAACCTCCTATTCCGTACAGGTTGCAATTTGTCCTGAGGAGGAACGGGAAGAGGGGGAACCAATGATAGACTAGCTCTAGGTCTTGGGACTGGCACAGGTCACTCTATTTTCCCATCAGGGAGAAGAATTAACCACAGGCTCAGCCTGCCGCCCGGAAGCAGAATAGGGCCTGAAGCAATCCTGCGCTTTTGCGGCCAGCTCCCAAGAAAGCGAGTTGAAAAATGGAGCTCAGGGGCACTGCAATTCACAAACCTGCAGAGTTATAAATGATAACTCTCGTCCACAAATATATTGAAGGAAGGCAACGAAGAGGATTTGAAAGCAAGGCAAAATTGCAGGAAACAGATTTCAGGAGGGAGATTCGAATCGCCTTTAAAGCACAGGAAAAGCGGCAAAACCTCGACAATGATGCCCTTGGCCAAAAAGGGCGTATGCGTTTTTTCCTGAATATATTCAGGAAAAAACGCATACGCCCTTTTTGGCCAACCAAGCAACCTGGAAAGGCAAATCAGCGCTACAAAGAAGTCTCGCTTCCCATCGGTCAAAAGGGCCATGCTGAATAAAGTCTCAAAACCAGCAATGCAGGACAGGCCATGGAGAAACGGGAGCCTTGCTACGCTGATGGGCGGGATGTAAACTGCCAACAGCCACTCTGGAGAAGTGTACGGTGTGTCTTAAAACATCTAAAAAACTCACCTTAGAGAGCATAGGGCACTTCCACTCATGGGCGTATAAATTGGGAAAACTAAAAATCAGCAAGACACAGGCACCCCAATGTTTACGGCTGCTCTGTTGACAAGAACCTCCACTTCGTTACACCTTAAATATCCCAGGAAAGAGAAAAATGGATAAAGAAGTTGTGGTCCTTATGTACAATGGAATATCATTCAGCCATGAAATCAACGTCATAAGGCTAGTAGCAGCATGATGAGTGGATTTAGATACGACGATTCTACGTGAAATAAGTCACACAGAAAAAGACACTTATCATAAGATATCACTTATAGAGGGAATGTAAAAACCGCTACACTTGAACTGAATTACAAAACAGAAGAGAGTCACAAGTTTAGAAAACACACTATGGCTGCTTAACGGGAAAGGTGAGGTGGGGTGATGCATAAAACCAGGGTTTCAAATTAGCTCAGATACCGTTCCATAAACCCAATATGTAATAGAAAAGACCTACTCCTTGCTCAGTGATCGGGACTCAACACCCCCTATTCACCGCCCAAGAATATATCGGACTAGTAAGAATCTTAAAACCTATGTGTTGATAGCTCTCTGTAAGTGACTCAAGTGGGTGTAAAGCGGCATAAACACAGCAGTGAAAAGCAGCTAAACCCCATTATAAAAATCAATTACTTTTAAAAACCCGTGAAGCAAAGACAGTGAAAGAGAGAGAAATTCTTACAAAATTCGTTCAGTGGCTGTGATGCCACCTGGATTGACCATATCTAGACCCACAGCTGATTGAGACATAAGGGTGGACACTTTTGGGGTTGAGAGGTTTGGTGAGCTTGGGTGAGCAAACGCAGACCCTTGAAAGTAATACTGCGTGGTACCCATCCCATGGGTCCCAAATCTCCAGGTTCAAGGGCACCTTCCTACATCGAAAACATGCATGAGAAACCCAGAAGATGGTACACCGTGTGATCGGGAAAGGTTTCTAAAACGCACCTCATTTCTCATCTCCTTGTGCTCGGGTTCGCCATTCCAGCCGCTTTCCTAGCAATCTCCCTCCTTGGAGAATCAGCACCTTTAACCTCCTGTTCCGTACAGGTTGCAATTTGTCCTGAGGATGAACGGGAAGAGGGGGAACCAATGAGAGACTAGCTCTAGGTGTTGGGACAGGCACAGGACACTCTATTTTCCCATCAGAAAGAAGAATTAACCACAGGCTCAGCCTGCCGCCCGGAAGCAGAATAGGGCCTGAAGCAATCCTGCGTTTTGCGGCCAGCTCCCAAGAAAGCGAGTTGAAAAATGGAGCTCAGGGGCACTGCAATTCACAAACCTGCAGAGTTATAAATGATAACTCTCGTCCACAAATATATTGAGGGAAGGCAACGAAGAGGATTTGAAAGCAAGGCAGAATTGCAGGAAACAGATTTCAGGAGGGAGATTCGAATCGCCTTTAAAGCACAGGAAAAGCGGCAAAACCTCGACAATGATGCCCTTGGCCAAAAAGGGCGTATGCGTTTTTTCCTGAATATATTCAGGAAAAAACGCATACGCCCTTTTTGGCCAACCAAGCAACCTGGAAAGGCAAATCAGCGCTACAAAGAAGTCTCGCTTCCCATCGGTCAAAAGGTCCATGCTGAATAAAGTCTCAAAACCAGCAATGCAGGACAGGCCATGGAGAAACGGGAGCCTTGCTACGCTGATGGGCGGGATGTAAATTGCCAACAGCCACTCTGGAGAGGTGTACGGTGTGTCTTGAAACATCTAAAAAACTCAGCTTAGAGAGCATAGGGCACTTCCACTCATGGGCGTATAAATTGGGAAAACTAAAAATCAGCAAGACACAGGCACCCCAAAGTTTAGTGCTGCTCTGTTGACAAGAACCTGCACTTCGTTACACCTTAAATATCCCAGGAAAGAGAAAAATGGATAAAGAAGTTGTGGTCCTTATGTACAATGGAATATCACTCAGCCATGAAATCTACGTCATAAGGCTCGGTGCAGCATGATGAGTGGATTTAGGTACGACGATTCTACGTGAAATAAGTCACACAGAAAAAGACACTTATCATAAGATATCACATATAGAGGGAATGTAAAAACCGCTACACTTGAACTGAATTACAAAACAGAAGAGAATCACATGTTTAGAAAACACACTATGGCTGCTTAACGGGAAAGGTGAGGTGGGGTGATGCATAAAACCAGGGTTTCAAATTAGCTCAGATACCGTTCCATAAACCCAATATGTAATAGACAAGACCTACTCCTTGCTCAGTGAACGGGACTCAACACCCGCTATTCACCGCCCAAGAATATATCTGACTAGTAAGAATCTTAAACCCTGTGTGTTGATATCTCTCTGTAAGGGACTCAAGTGGGTGTAAAGTGGCATAAACACAGCAGTCAAAAGCAGCTAAACCCCATTATAAAAATCAATTACTTTTAAAAACCCGTGAAGCAAAGACAGTGAAAGAGAGAGAAATTCTTACAAAATTCGTTCAGGGGCTGTGATGCCACCTGGGTTGACCATATCTAGACCCACAGCTGATTGAGACATAAGGGTGGACCCCTTTGAGGGCTGAGATGTTTGGTGAGGTTGGGTGAGCAAACACAGACCCTTTAAAGTAATACTGCGTGGTACCCATCCCATGGGTCCCAAATCTCCAGGTTCAAGGGCATCTTCCTACATCGAAAACATGCATGAGAAACCCAGAAGATGGTACACCGTGTGATCGGGAAAGGTTTCTAAAACGCACCTCATTTCTCATCTGCTTGTGCTCGGGTTCGCCATTCCAGCCGCTTTCCTAGCAATCTCCCTCCTTGGAGAATCAGCACCTTTAACCTCCTGTTCCGTACAGGTTGCAATTTGTCCTGAGGAGGAACGGGAAGAGGGGGAACCAATGAGAGACTAGCTCTAGGTGTTGGGACAGGCACAGGTCACTCTATTTTCCCATCAGAAAGAAGAATTAACCACAGGCTCAGCCTGCCGCCCAGAAGCAGAATAGGGCCTGAAGCAATCCTGCGCTTTTGCGGCCAGCTCCCAAGAAAGCGAGTTGAAAAATGGAGCTCAGGGGCACTGCAATTCACAAACCTACAGAGTTATAAATGATAACTCCCGTCCACAAATATATTGAGGGAAGGCAACGAAGAGGATTTGAAAGCAAGGCAGAATTGCAGGAAACAGATTTAAGGAGGGAGATTCGAATCGCCTTAAAGCACAGGAAAAGCGGCAAAACCTCGACAATGATGCCCTTGGCCAAAAACGGCGTATGCGTTTTTTCCTGAATATATTCAGGAAAAAACGCATACGCCCTTTTTGGCCAACCAAGCAACCTGGAAAGGCAAATCAGCGCTACAAAGAAGTCTCGCTTCCCATCGGTCAAAAGGGCCATGCTGAATAAAGTGTCAAAACCAGCAATGCAGGACAGGCCATGGAGAAACGGGAGCCTTGCTACGCTGATGGGCGGGATGTAAATTGCCAACAGCCACTCTGGAGAGGTGTACGGTGTGTCTTGAAACATCTAAAAAACTCAGCTTAGAGAGCATAGGGCACTTCCACCCATGGGCGTATAAATTGGGAAAACTAAAAATCAGCAAGACACAGGCACCCCAAAGTTTAGGGCTGCTCTGTTGACAAGAACCTCCACTTCGTCACACCTTAAATATCCCAAGAAAGAGAAAAATGGATAAAGAAGTTGTGGTCCTTATGTACAATGGAATATCACTCAGCCATGAAATCTACGTCATACGGCTCGTAGCAGCATGATGAGTGGATTTAGGTACGACGATTCTACGTGAAATAAGTCACACAGAAAAAGACACTTATCATAAGATATCACTTACAGAGGGAATGTAAAAACCGCTACACTTGAACTGAATTACAAAACAGAAGAGAGTCACACGTTTAGAAAACACACTATGGCTGCTTAACGGGAAAGGTGAGGTGGGTGATGCATAAAACAAGGGTTTCAAATTAGCTCAGATACCGTTCCATAAACCCAATATGTAATAGACAAGACCTACTCCTTGCTCAGTGAACGGGACTCAACACCCCCTATTCACCACCCAAGAATATATCTGACTAGTAAGAATCTTAAAACCTATGTGTTGATATCTCTCTGTAAGTGACTCAAGTGGGTGTAAAGCGGCATAAACACAGCAGTGAAAAGCAGCTAAACGCCATTATAAAAATCAATTACTTTTAAAAACCCGTGAAGCAAAGACAGTGAAAGAGAGAGAAATTCTTACAAAATTCGTTGAGGGGCTGTGATGCCACCTGGATTGACCATATCTAGACCCACAGCTGATTGAGACATAAGGGTGGACACTTTTGGGGCTGAGAGGTTTGGTGAGCTTGGGTGAGCAAACGCACACCCTTGAAAGTAATACTGCGTGGTACCCATCCCATGGGTCCCAAATCTCCAGGTTCAAGGGCACCTTCCTACATCGAAAACTTGCATGAGAAACCCAGAAGATGGTACACCGTGTGATCGGGAAGGTTTCTAAAACGCACCTCATTTCTCATCTCCTTGTGCTCGGGTTCGCCATTCCAGCCGCTTTCCTAGCAATCTCCCTCCTTGGAGAATCAGCACCTTTAACCTCCTATTCCGTACAGGTTGCAATTTGTCCTGAGGAGGAACGGGAAGAGGGGGAACCAATGAGAGACTAGCTCTAGGTCTTGGGACTGGCACAGGTCACTCTATTTTCCCATCAGGGAGAAGAATTAACCACAGGCTCAGCCTGCCGCCCGGAAGCAGAATAGGGCCTGAAGCAATCCTGCGCTTTTGCGGCCAGCTCCCAAGAAAGCGAGTTGAAAAATGGAGCTCAGGGGCACTGCAATTCACAAACCTGCAGAGTTATAAATGATAACTCTCGTCCACAAATATATTGAAGGAAGGCAACGAAGAGGATTTGAAAGCAAGGCAAAATTGCAGGAAACAGATTTCAGGAGGGAGATTCGAATCGCCTTTAAAGCACAGGAAAAGCGGCAAAACCTCGACAATGATGCCCTTGGCCAAAAAGGGCGTATGCGTTTTTTCCTGAATATATTCAGGAAAAAACGCATACGCCCTTTTTGGCCAACCAAGCAACCTGGAAAGGCAAATCAGCGCTACAAAGAAGTCTCGCTTCCCATCGGTCAAAAGGGCCATGCTGAATAAAGTGTCAAAACCAGAAATGCAGGACAGGCCATGGAGAAACGGGAGCCTTGCTACGCTGATGGGCGGGATGTAAACTGCCAACAGCCACTCTGGAGAAGTGTACGGTGTGTCTTAAAACATCTAAAAAACTCACCTTAGAGAGCATAGGGCACTTCCACTCATGGGCGTATAAATTGGGAAAACTAAAAATCAGCAAGACACAGGCACCCCAATGTTTACGGCTGCTCTGTTGACAAGAACCTCCACTTCGTTACACCTTAAATATCCCAGGAAAGAGAAAAATGGATAAAGAAGTTGTGGTCCTTATGTACAATGGAATATCATTCAGCCATGAAATCAACGTCATAAGGCTAGTAGCAGCATGATGAGTGGATTTAGATACGACGATTCTACGTGAAATAAGTCACACAGAAAAAGACACTTATCATAAGATATCACTTATAGAGGGAATGTAAAAACCGCTACACTTGAACTGAATTACAAAACAGAAGAGAGTCACAAGTTTAGAAAACACACTATGGCTGCTTAACGGGAAAGGTGAGGTGGGGTGATGCATAAAACCAGGGTTTCAAATTAGCTCAGATACCGTTCCATAAACCCAATATGTAATAGAAAAGACCTACTCTTTGCTCAGTGAACGGGACTCAACACCCCCTATTCACCGCCCAAGAATATATCGGACTAGTAAGAATCTTAAAACCTATGTGTTGATAGCTCTCTGTAAGTGACTCAAGTGGGTGTAAAGCGGCATAAACACAGCAGTGAAAAGCAGCTAAACCCCATTATAAAAATCAATTACTTTTAAAAACCCGTGAAGCAAAGACAGTGAAAGAGAGAGAAATTCTTACAAAATTCGTTCAGTGGCTGTGATGCCACCTGGATTGACCATATCTAGACCCACAGCTGATTGAGACATAAGGGTGGACACTTTTGGGGTTGAGAGGTTTGGTGAGCTTGGGTGAGCAAACGCAGACCCTTGAAAGTAATACTGCGTGGTACCCATCCCATGGGTCCCAAATCTCCAGGTTCAAGGGCACCTTCCTACATCGAAAACATGCATGAGAAACCCAGAAGATGGTACACCGTGTGATCGGGAAAGGTTTCTAAAACGCACCTCATTTCTCATCTCCTTGTGCTCGGGTTCGCCATTCCAGCCGCTTTCCTAGCAATCTCCCTCCTTGGAGAATCAGCACCTTTAACCTCCTGTTCCGTACAGGTTGCAATTTGTCCTGAGGATGAACGGGAAGAGGGGGAACCAATGAGAGACTAGCTCTAGGTGTTGGGACAGGCACAGGACACTCTATTTTCCCATCAGAAAGAAGAATTAACCACAGGCTCAGCCTGCCGCCCGGAAGCAGAATAGGGCCTGAAGCAATCCTGCGTTTTGCGGCCAGCTCCCAAGAAAGCGAGTTGAAAAATGGAGCTCAGGGGCACTGCAATTCACAAACCTGCAGAGTTATAAATGATAACTCTCGTCCACAAATATATTGAGGGAAGGCAACGAAGAGGATTTGAAAGCAAGGCAGAATTGCAGGAAACAGATTTCAGGAGGGAGATTCGAATCGCCTTTAAAGCACAGGAAAAGCGGCAAAACCTCGACAATGATGCCCTTGGCCAAAAAGGGCGTATGCATTTTTTCCTGAATATATTCAGGAAAAAACGCATACGCCCTTTTTGGCCAACCAAGCAACCTGGAAAGGCAAATCAGCGCTACAAAGAAGTCTCGCTTCCCATCGGTCAAAAGGGCCATGCTGAATAAAGTCTCAAAACCAGCAATGCAGGACAGGCCATGGAGAAACGGGAGCCTTGCTACGCTGATGGGCGGGATGTAAATTGCCAACAGCCACTCTGGAGAGGTGTACGGTGTGTCTTGAAACATCTAAAAAACTCAGCTTAGAGAGCATAGGGCACTTCCACTCATGGGCGTATAAATTGGGAAAACTAAAAATCAGCAAGACACAGGCACCCCAAAGTTTAGTGCTGCTCTGTTGACAAGAACCTCCACTTCGTTACACCTTAAATATCCCAGGAAAGAGAAAAATGGATAAAGAAGTTGTGGTCCTTATGTACAATGGAATATCACTCAGCCATGAAATCTACGTCATAAGGCTCGGTGCAGCATGATGAGTGGATTTAGGTACGACGATTCTACGTGAAATAAGTCACACAGAAAAAGACACTTATCATAAGATATCACATATAGAGGGAATGTAAAAACCGCTACACTTGAACTGAATTACAAAACAGAAGAGAATCACATGTTTAGAAAACACACTATGGCTGCTTAACGGGAAAGGTGAGGTGGGGTGATGCATAAAACCAGGGTTTCAAATTAGCTCAGATACCGTTCCATAAACCCAATATGTAATAGACAAGACCTACTCCTTGCTCAGTGAACGGGACTCAACACCCGCTATTCACCGCCCAAGAATATATCTGACTAGTAAGAATCTTAAACCCTGTGTGTTGATATCTCTCTGTAAGGGACTCAAGTGGGTGTAAAGTGGCATAAACACAGCAGTCAAAAGCAGCTAAACCCCATTATAAAAATCAATTACTTTTAAAAACCCGTGAAGCAAAGACAGTGAAAGAGAGAGAAATTCTTACAAAATTCGTTCAGGGGCTGTGATGCCACCTGGGTTGACCATATCTAGACCCACAGCTGATTGAGACATAAGGGTGGACCCCTTTGAGGGCTGAGATGTTTGGTGAGGTTGGGTGAGCAAACACAGACCCTTTAAAGTAATACTGCGTGGTACCCATCCCATGGGTCCCAAATCTCCAGGTTCAAGGGCATCTTCCTACATCGAAAACATGCATGAGAAACCCAGAAGATGGTACACCGTGTGATCGGGAAAGGTTTCTAAAACGCACCTCATTTCTCATCTGCTTGTGCTCGGGTTCGCCATTCCAGCCGCTTTCCTAGCAATCTCCCTCCTTGGAGAATCAGCACCTTTAACCTCCTGTTCCGTACAGGTTGCAATTTGTCCTGAGGAGGAACGGGAAGAGGGGGAACCAATGAGAGACTAGCTCTAGGTGTTGGGACAGGCACAGGTCACTCTATTTTCCCATCAGAAAGAAGAATTAACCACAGGCTCAGCCTGCCGCCCAGAAGCAGAATAGGGCCTGAAGCAATCCTGCGCTTTTGCGGCCAGCTCCCAAGAAAGCGAGTTGAAAAATGGAGCTCAGGGGCACTGCAATTCACAAACCTACAGAGTTATAAATGATAACTCCCGTCCACAAATATATTGAGGGAAGGCAACGAAGAGGATTTGAAAGCAAGGCAGAATTGCAGGAAACAGATTTAAGGAGGGAGATTCGAATCGCCTTAAAGCACAGGAAAAGCGGCAAAACCTCGACAATGATGCCCTTGGCCAAAAACGGCGTATGCGTTTTTTCCTGAATATATTCAGGAAAAAACGCATACGCCCTTTTTGGCCAACCAAGCAACCTGGAAAGGCAAATCAGCGCTACAAAGAAGTCTCGCTTCCCATCGGTCAAAAGGGCCATGCTGAATAAAGTGTCAAAACCAGCAATGCAGGACAGGCCATGGAGAAACGGGAGCCTTGCTACGCTGATGGGCGGGATGTAAATTGCCAACAGCCACTCTGGAGAGGTGTACGGTGTGTCTTGAAACATCTAAAAAACTCAGCTTAGAGAGCATAGGGCACTTCCACCCATGGGCGTATAAATTGGGAAAACTAAAAATCAGCAAGACACAGGCACCCCAAAGTTTAGGGCTGCTCTGTTGACAAGAACCTCCACTTCGTCACACCTTAAATATCCCAAGAAAGAGAAAAATGGATAAAGAAGTTGTGGTCCTTATGTACAATGGAATATCACTCAGCCATGAAATCTACGTCATACGGCTCGTAGCAGCATGATGAGTGGATTTAGGTACGACGATTCTACGTGAAATAAGTCACACAGAAAAAGACACTTATCATAAGATATCACTTACAGAGGGAATGTAAAAACCGCTACACTTGAACTGAATTACAAAACAGAAGAGAGTCACACGTTTAGAAAACACACTATGGCTGCTTAACGGGAAAGGTGAGGTGGGTGATGCATAAAACAAGGGTTTCAAATTAGCTCAGATACCGTTCCATAAACCCAATATGTAATAGACAAGACCTACTCCTTGCTCAGTGAACGGGACTCAACACCCCCTATTCACCACCCAAGAATATATCTGACTAGTAAGAATCTTAAAACTTATGTGTTGATATCTCTCTGTAAGTGACTCAAGTGGGTGTAAAGCGGCATAAACACAGCAGTGAAAAGCAGCTAAACGCCATTATAAAAATCAATTACTTTTAAAAACCCGTGAAGCAAAGACAGTGAAAGAGAGAGAAATTCTTAGAAAATTCGTTCAGGGGCTGTGATGCCACCTGGATTGACCATATCTAGACCCACAGCTGATTGAGACATAAGGGTGGACCCCTTTAAGGGCTGAGAGGTTTGGTGAGGTTGGGTGAGCAAACGCAGACTCTTGAAAGTAATACTACGTGGTACCCATCCCATGGGTCCCAAATCTCCAGGTTCAAGGGCATCTTCCTACATCGAAAACATGCATGAGAAACCCAGAAGATGGTACACCGTGTGATCGGGAAAGGCTTCTAAAACGCACCTCATTTCTCATCTCCTTGTGCTCGGGTTCGCCATTCCAGCCGCTTTCCTCGCAATCTCCCTCCTTGGAGAATCAGCACCTTTAACCTCCTGTTCTGTACACGTTGCAATTTGTCCTGAGGAGGAACGGAAAGAGGGGGAACCAATGAGAGACTAGCTCTAGGTCTTGGAACAGGCACAGGTCACTCTATTTTCCCTTCAGGAAGAAGAATTAACCACAGGCTCAGCCTGCCGCCCCTAAGGAGAATAGGGCCTGAAGCAATCCTGCACATTTGCGGCCAGCTCCCAAGAAAGCGAGTTGAAAAATGGAGCTCAGGGGAACTGCAATTCACAAACCTGCAGAGTTATAAATGATAACTCTCGTCCACAAATATACTGAGGGAAGGCAACGAAGAGGATTTGAAAGCAAGGCAGAATTGCAGGAAACAGGTTTCAGGAGGAGGATTCGAATCGCCTTTAAAGCACAGGAAAAGCGGCAAAACCTCGGCAATGATGCCCTTGGCCAAAAAGGGCGTATGCGTTTTTTCCTGAATATATTCAGGAAAAAACGCATACGCCCTTTTTGGCCAGCCAAGCAACCTGGAAAGGCAAATCAGCGCTACAAAGAAGTCTCGCTTCCCATCAGTCAAAAGGGCCATGCTGAATAAAGTGTCAAAACCAGCAATGCAGGACAGGCCATGGAGAAACGGGAGCCTTGCTACGCTGATGGGCAGGATGTAAATTGCCAACAGCCACTCTGGAGAGGTGTACGGTGTGTCTTGAAACATCTAAAAAACTCAGCTTAGAGAGCATAGGGCACTTCCACTCGTGGGCGTATAAATTGGGAAAACTAAAAATCAGCAAGACACAGGCACCCCAAAGTTTAGGGCTGCTCTGTTGACAAGAACCTCCACTTCGTCACACCTTAAATATCCCAAGAAAGAGAAAAATGGATAAAGAAGTTGTGGTCCTTATGTACAATGGAATATCACTCAGCCATGAAATCTACGTCATACGGCTCGTAGCAGCATGATGAGTGGATTTAGGTACGACGATTCTACGTGAAATAAGTCACACAGAAAACGACACTTATCATAAGATATCACTTACAGAGGGAATGTAAAAACCGCTACACTTGAACTGAATTACAAAACAGAAGAGAGTCACACGTTTAGAAAACACACTATGGCTGCTTAACGGGAAAGGTGAGGTGGGGTGATGCATAAAACAAGGGTTTCAAATTAGCTCAGATACCGTTCCATAAACCCAATATGTAATAGACAAGACCTACTCCTTGCTCAGTGAACGGGACTCAACACCCCCTATTCACCGCCCAAGAATATATCGGCCTAGTAAGAATCTTAAAACCTATGTGTTGATATCTCTCTGTAAGTGACTCAAGTGGGTGTAAAGCGGCATAAACACAGCAGTGAAAAGCAGCTAAACCCCATTATAAAAATCAATTACTTTTTAAAACCCGTGAAACAAAGACAGTGAAAGAGAGAGAAATTCTTACAAAATTCGTTCAGGGGCTGTGATGCCACCTGGGTTGACCATATCTAGACCCAGAGCTGATTGAGACATAAGGGCGGACACTCTTGGGGCTGAGAGGTTCGGTGAGGTTGGGTGAGGAAACGCAGACCCTTTAAAGTAATACTGCGTGGTACCCATCCCATGGGTCCCAAATCTCCAGGTTCAAGGGCATCTTCCTACATCGAAAACATGCATGAGAAACCCAGAAGATGGGACACCGTGTGCTCGGGAAAGGTTTCTAAAACGCACATCATGTCTCATCTCCTTGTGCTCGGGTTCGCCATTCCAGCCGCTTTCCTAGCAATCTCCCTCCTTGGAGAATCAGCACCTTTAAACTCCTGTTCCGTACAGGTTGCAATTTGTCCTGAGGATGAACGGGAAGAGGGGGAACCAATGAGAGACTAGCTCTAGGCCTTGGGACAGGCACAGGTCACTTTATTTTCCCATCAGGAAGAAGAATTAACCACAGGCTCAGCCTGCCGCCCGGAAGCAGAATAGGGCCTGAAGCAATCCTGCGCTTTTGCGGCCAGCTCCCAAGAAAGCGAGTTGAAAAATGGAGCTCAGGGGCACTGCAATTCACAAACCTGCAGAGTTATAAATGATAACTCTCATCCACAAATATATTGAGGGAAGGCAACGAAGAGGATTTGAAAGCAAGGCAGAATTGCAGGAAACAGATTTCAGAAGGGAGAATCGAATCGCGTTTAAAGCACAGGAAAAGCGGCAAAACCTCGACAATGATGCCCTTGGCCAAAAAGGGCGTATGCGTTTTTTCCTGAATATATTCAGGAAAAAACGCATACGCCCTTTTTGGCCAACCAAGCAACCTGGAAAGGCAAATCAGCGCTACAAAGAAGTCTCGCTTCCCATCGGTCAAAAGGGCCATGCTGAATAAAGTGTCAAAACCAGCAATGCAGGACAGGCCATGGAGAAACGGGAGCCTTGCTACGCTGATGGGCGGGATGTAAATTGCCAACAGCCACTCTGGAGAGGTGTACGGTGTGTCTTGAAACATCTAAAAAACTCAGCTTGGAGAGCATACGGCACTTCCACACATGGGCGTATAAATTGGGAAAACTGAAAATCAGCAAGACACAGGCACCCCAATGTTTACGGCTGCTCTGTTGACAAGAACCTCCACTTCGTTACACCTTAAATATCCCAGGAAAGGGAAGAATGGATAAAGAAGTTGTGGTCCTTATGTACAATGGAATATCACTCAGCCATGAAATCTACGTCATACGGCTCGTAGCAGCATGAGTGGATTTAGGTACGACGATTCTACGTGAAATAAGTCACACAGAAAACGACACTTATCATAAGATATCACTTACAGAGGGAATGTAAAAACCGCTACACTTGAACTGAATTACAAAACAGAAGAGAGTCACACGTTTAGAAAACACACTATGGCTGCTTAACGGGAAAGGTGAGGTGGGTGATGCATAAAACAAGGGTTTCAAATTAGCTCAGATACCGTTCCATAAACCCAATATGTAATAGACAAGACCTACTCCTTGCTCAGTGAACGGGACTCAACACCCCCTATTCACCGCCCAAGAATATATCTGACTAGTAAGAATCTTAAAACTTATGTGTTGATATCTCTCTGTAAGTGACTCAAGTGGGTGTAAAGCGGCATAAACACAGCACTGAAAAGCAGCTAAACGCCATTATAAAAATCAATTACTTTTAAAAACCCGTGAAGCAAAGACAGTGAAAGAGAGAGAAATTCTTAGAAAATTCGTTCAGGGGCTGTGATGCCACCTGGATTGACCATATCTAGACCCACAGCTGATTGAGACATAAGGGTGGACCCCTTTAAGGGCTGAGAGGTTTGGTGAGGTTGGGTGAGCAAACGCAGACCCTTGAAAGTAATACTGCGTGGTACCCATCCCATGGGTCCCAAATCTCCAGGTTCAAGGGCATCTTCCTACATCGAAAACATGCATGAGAAACCCAGAAGATGGTACACCGTGTGATCGGGAAAGGCTTCTAAAATGCACCTCATTTCTCATCTCCTTGTGCTCGGGTTCGCCATTCCAGCCGCTTTCCTCGCAATCTCCCTCCTTGGAGAATCAGCACCTTTAACCTCCTGTTCTGTACACGTTGCAATTTGTCCTGAGGAGGAACGGAAAGAGGGGGAACCAATGAGAGACTAGCTCTAGGTCTTGGAACAGGCACAGGTCACTCTATTTTCCCTTCAGGAAGAAGAATTAACCACAGGCTCAGCCTGCCGCCCCTAAGGAGAATAGGGCCTGAAGCAATCCTGCATATTTGCGGCCAGCTCCCAAGAAAGCGAGTTGAAAAATGGAGCTCAGGGGCACTGCAATTCACAAACCTGCAGAGTTATAAATGATAACTCTCGTCCACAAATATACTGAGGGAAGGCAACGAAGAGGATTTGAAAGCAAGGCAGAATTGCAGGAAACAGGTTTCAGGAGGAGGATTCGAATCGCCTTTAAAGCACAGGAAAAGCGGCAAAACCTCGACAATGATGCCCTTGGCCAAAAAGGGCGTATGCGTTTTTTCCTGAATATATTCAGGAAAAAACGCATACGCCCTTTTTGGCCAACCAAGCAACCTGGAAAGGCAAATCAGCGCTACAAAGAAGTCTCGCTTCCCATCGGTCAAAAGGGCCATGCTGAATAAAGTGTCAAAACCAGCAATGCAGGACAGGCCATGGAGAAACGGGAGCCTTGCTACGCTGATGGGCAGGATGTAAATTGCCAACAGCCACTCTGGAGAGGTGTACTGTGTGTCTTGAAACATCTAAAAAACTCAGCTTAGAGAGCATAGGGCACTTCCACTCGTGGGCGTATAAATTGGGAAAACTAAAAATCAGCAAGACACAGGCACCCCAAAGTTTAGGGCTGCTATGTTGACAAGAACCTCCACTTCGTCACACCTTAAATATCCCAAGAAAGAGAAAAATGGATAAAGAAGTTGTGGTCCTTATGTACAATGGAATATCACTCAGCCATGAAATCTACGTCATACGGCTCGTAGCAGCATGATGAGTGGATTTAGGTACGACGATTCTACGTGAAATAAGTCACACAGAAAAAGACACTTATCATAAGATATCACTTACAGAGGGAATGTAAAAACCGCTACACTTGAACTGAATTACAAAACAGAAGAGAGTCACACGTTTAGAAAACACACTATGGCTGCTTAACGGGAAAGGTGAGGTGGGGTGATGCATAAAACAAGGGTTTCAAATTAGCTCAGATACCGTTCCATAAACCCAATATGTAATAGACAAGACCTACTCCTTGCTCAGTGAACGGGACTCAACACCCCCTATTCACCGCCCAAGAATATATCGGCCTAGTAAGAATCTTAAAACCTATGTGTTGATATCTCTCTGTAAGTGACTCAAGTGGGTGTAAAGCGGCATAAACACAGCAGTGAAAAGCAGCTAAACCCCATTATAAAAATCAATTACTTTTTAAAACCCGTGAAACAAAGACAGTGAAAGAGAGAGAAATTCTTACAAAATTCGTTCAGGGGCTGTGATGACACCTGGGTTGACCATATCTAGACCCAGAGCTGATTGAGACATAAGGGCGGACACTCTTGGGGCTGAGAGGTTCGGTGAGGTTGGGTGAGGAAACGCAGACCCTTTAAAGTAATACTGCGTGGTACCCATCCCATGGGTCCCAAATCTCCAGGTTCAAGGGCATCTTCCTACATCGAAAACATGCATGAGAAACCCAGAAGATGGGACACCGTGTGCTCGGGGAAGGTTTCTAAAACGCACATCATGTCTCATCTCCTTGTGCTCGGGTTCGCCATTCCAGCCGCTTTCCTAGCAATCTCCCTCCTTGGAGAATCAGCACCTTTAAACTCCTGTTCCGTACAGGTTGCAATTTGTCCTGAGGATGAACGGGAAGAGGGGGAACCAATGAGAGACTAGCTCTAGGTCTTGGGACAGGCACAGGTCACTCTATTTTCCCTTCAGGAAGAAGAATTAACCACAGGCTCAGCCTGCCGCCCCTAAGGAGAATAGGGCCTGAAGCAATCCTGCACATTTGCGGCCAGCTCCCAAGAAAGTGAGTTGAAAAATGGAGCTCAGGGGCACTGCAATTCACAAACCTGCAGAGTTATAAATGATAACTCTCGTCCACAAATATACTGAGGGAAGGCAACGAAGAGGATTTGAAAGCAAGGCAGAATTGCAGGAAACAGGTTTCAGGAGGAGGATTCGAATCGCCTTTAAAGCACAGGAAAAGCGGCAAAACCTCGACAATGATGCCCTTGGCCAAAAAGGGCGTATGCGTTTTTTCCTGAATATATTCAGGAAAAAACGCATACGCCCTTTTTGGCCAACCAAGCAACCTGGAAAGGCAAATCAGCGCTACAAAGAAGTCTCGCTTCCCATCGGTCAAAAGGGCCATGCTGAATAAAGTGTCAAAACCAGCAATGCAGGACAGGCCATGGAGAAACGGGAGCCTTGCTACGCTGATGGGCGGGATGTAAATTGCCAACAGCCACTCTGGAGAGGTGTACGGTGTGTCTTGAAACATCTAAAAAACTCAGCTTAGAGAGCATAGGTCACTTCCACTCATGGGCGTATAAATTGCGAAAACTAAAAATCAGCAAGACACAGGCACCCCAAAGTTTAGGGCTGCTCTGTTGACAAGAACCTCCACTTCGTCACACCTTAAATATCCCAAGAAAGAGAAAAATGGATAAAGAAGTTGTGGTCCTTATGTACAATGGAATATCACTCAGCCATGAAATCTACGTCATACGGCTCGTAGCAGCATGATGAGTGGATTTAGGTACGACGATTCTACGTGAAATAAGTCACACAGAAAACGACACTTATCATAAGATATCACTTACAGAGGGAATGTAAAAACCGCTACACTTGAACTGAATTACAAAACAGAAGAGAGTCACACGTTTAGAAAACACACTATGGCTGCTTAACGGGAAAGGTGAGGTGGGTGATGCATAAAACAAGGGTTTCAAATTAGCTCAGATACAGTTCCATAAACCCAATATGTAATAGACAAGACCTACTCCTTGCTCAGTGAACGGGACTCAACACCCCCTATTCACCGCCCAAGAATATATCTGACTAGTAAGAATCTTAAAACTTATGTGTTGATATCTCTCTGTAAGTGACTCAAGTGGGTGTAAAGCGGCATAAACACAGCACTGAAAAGCAGCTAAACCCCATTATAAAAATCAATTACTTTTAAAAACCCGTGAAGCAAAGACAGTGAAAGAGAGAGAAATTCTTAGAAAATTCGTTCAGGGGCTGTGATGCCACCTGGATTGACCATATCTAGACCCACAGCTGATTGAGACATAAGGGTGGACCCCTTTGAGGGCTGAGAGGTTTGGTGAGGTTGGGTGAGCAAACGCAGACCCTTGAAAGTAATACTGCGTGGTACCCATCCCATGGGTCCCAAATCTCCAGGTTCAAGGGCATCTTCCTACATCGAAAACATGCATGAGAAACCCAGAAGATGGTACACCGTGTGATCGGGAAAGGCTTCTAAAACGCACCTCATTTCTCATCTCCTTGTGCTCGGGTTCGCCATTCCAGCCGCTTTCCTCGCAATCTCCCTCCTTGGAGAATCAGCACCTTTAACCTCCTGTTCTGTACACGTTGCAATTTGTCCTGAGGAGGAACGGGAAGAGGGGGAACCAATGAGAGACTAGCTCTAGGTCTTGGGACAGGCACAGGTCACTCTATTTTCCCTTCAGGAAGAAGAATTAACCACAGGCTCAGCCTGCCGCCCCTAAGGAGAATAGGGCCTGAAGCAATCCTGCACATTTGCGGCCAGCTCCCAAGAAAGCGAGTTGAAAAATGGAGCTCAGGGGCACTGCAATTCACAAACCTGCAGAGTTATAAATGATAACTCTCGTCCACAAATATACTGAGGGAAGGCAACGAAGAGGATTTGAAAGCAAGGCAGAATTGCAGGAAACAGGTTTCAGGAGGAGGATTCGAATCGCCTTTAAAGCACAGGAAAAGCGGCAAAACCTCGACAAAGATGCCCTTGGCCAAAAAGGGCGTATGCGTTTTTTCCTGAATATATTCAGGAAAAAACGCATACGCCCTTTTTGGCCAACCAAGCAACCTGGAAAGGCAAATCAGCGCTACAAAGAAGTCTCGCTTCCCATCGGTCAAAAGGGCCATGCTGAATAAAGTGTCAAAACCAGCAATGCAGGACAGGCCATGGAGAAACGGGAGCCTTGCTACGCTGATGGGCAGGATGTAAATTGCCAACAGCCACTCTGGAGAGGTGTACGGTGTGTCTTGAAACATCTAAAAAACTCAGCTTAGAGAGCATAGGGCACTTCCACTCGTGGGCGTATAAATTGGGAAAACTAAAAATCAGCAAGACACAGGCACCCCAAAGTTTAGGGCTGCTCTGTTGACAAGAACCTCCACTTCGTCACACCTTAAATATCCCAAGAAAGAGAAAAATGGATAAAGAAGTTGTGGTCCTTATGTACAATGGAATATCACTCAGCCATGAAATCTACGTCATACGGCTCGTAGCAGCATGATGAGTGGATTTAGGTACGACGATTCTACGTGAAATAAGTCACACAGAAAACGACACTTATCATAAGATATCACTTACAGAGGGAATGTAAAAACCGCTACACTTGAACTGAATTACAAAACAGAAGAGAGTCACACGTTTAGAAAACACACTATGGCTGCTTAACGGGAAAGGTGAGGTGGGGTGATGCATAAAACAAGGGTTTCAAATTAGCTCAGATACCGTTCCATAAACCCAATATGTAATAGACAAGACCTACTCCTTGCTCAGTGAACGGGACTCAACACCCCCTATTCACCGCCCAAGAATATATCGGCCTAGTAAGAATCTTAAAACCTATGTGTTGATATCTCTCTGTAAGTGACTCAAGTGGGTGTAAAGCGGCATAAACACAGCAGTGAAAAGCAGCTAAACCCCATTATAAAAATCAATTACTTTTTAAAACCCGTGAAACAAAGACAGTGAAAGAGAGAGAAATTCTTAGAAAATTCGTTCAGGGGCTGTGATGCCACCTGGATTGACCATATCTAGACCCACAGCTGATTGAGACATAAGGGTGGACCCCTTTGAGGGCTGAGAGGTTTGGTGAGGTTGGGTGAGCAAACGCAGACCCTTGAAAGTAATACTGCGTGGTACCCATCCCATGGGTCCCAAATCTCCAGGTTCAAGGGCATCTTCCTACATCGAAAACATGCATGAGAAACCCAGAAGATGGTACACCGTGTGATCGGGAAAGGCTTCTAAAACGCACCTCATTTCTCATCTCCTTGTGCTCGGGTTCGCCATTCCAGCCGCTTTCCTCGCAATCTCCCTCCTTGGAGAATCAGCACCTTTAACCTCCTGTTCTGTACACGTTGCAATTTGTCCTGAGGAGGAACGGGAAGAGGGGGAACCAATGAGAGACTAGCTCTAGGTCTTGGGACAGGCACAGGTCACTCTATTTTCCCTTCAGGAAGAAGAATTAACCACAGGCTCAGCCTGCCGCCCCTAAGGAGAATAGGGCCTGAAGCAATCCTGCACATTTGCGGCCAGCTCCCAAGAAAGCGAGTTGAAAAATGGAGCTCAGGGGAACTGCAATTCACAAACCTGCAGAGTTATAAATGATAACTCTCGTCCACAAATATACTGAGGGAAGGCAACGAAGAGGATTTGAAAGCAAGGCAGAATTGCAGGAAACAGGTTTCAGGAGGAGGATTCGAATCGCCTTTAAAGCACAGGAAAAGCGGCAAAACCTCGACAATGATGCCCTTGGCCAAAAAGGGCGTATGCGTTTTTTCCTGAATATATTCAGGAAAAAACGCATACGCCCTTTTTGGCCAACCAAGCAACCTGGAAAGGCAAATCAGCGCTACAAAGAAGTCTCGCTTCCCATCGGTCAAAAGGGCCATGCTGAATAAAGTGTCAAAACCAGCAATGCAGGACAGGCCATGGAGAAACGGGAGCCTTGCTACGCTGATGGGCGGGATGTAAATTGCCAACAGCCACTCTGGAGAGGTGTACGGTGTGTCTTCAAACATCTAAAAAACTCAGCTTAGAGAGCATAGGTCACTTCCACTCATGGGCGTATAAATTGCGAAAACTAAAAATCAGCAAGACACAGGCACCCCAAAGTTTAGGGCTGCTCTGTTGACAAGAACCTCCACTTCGTCACACCTTAAATATGCCAGGAAAGAGAAAAATGGATAAAGAAGTTGTGGTCCTTATGTACAATGGAATATCATTCAGCCATGAAATCAACGTCATAAGGCTAGTAGCAGCATGATGAGTGGATTTAGGTACGACAATTCTACGTGAAATAAGTCACACAGAAAAAGAAACTTATCATAAGATATCACTTATAGAGGGAATGTAAAAACCGCTACACTTGAACTGAATTACAAAACAGAAGAGAGTCACAAGTTTAGAAAACACACTATGGCTGCTTAACGGGAAAGGTGAGGTGGGGTGATGCATAAAACCAGGGTTTCAAATTAGCTCAGATACCGTTCCATAAACCCAATATGTAATAGACAAGACCTACTCCTTGTTCAGTGAACGGGACTCAACACCCCCTATTCACCGCCCAAGAATATATCGGACTAGTAAGAATCTTAAAACCTACGTGTTGATATCTCTCTGTAAGTGACTCAAGTGGGTGTAAAGCGGCATAAACACAGCAGTGAAAAGCAGCTAAACCCCATTATAAAAATCAATTACTTTTAAGAACCCGTGAAGCAAAGACAGTGAAAGAGAGAGAAATTCTTACAAAATTCGTTCAGGGGCTGTGATGCCACCCGGATTGACCAAATCTAGACCCACAGCTGATTGAGACATAAGGGTGCACACTTTTGGGGCTGAGAGGTTTGGTGAGGTTGGGTGAGCAAACGCAGACCCTTGAAAGTAATACTGTGTGGTACCCATCCCATGGGTCCCAAATCTCCAGGTTCAAGGGCACCTTCCTACATCGAAAACATGCATGAGTATCCCAGAAGATGGTACACCGTGTGATCGGGAAAGGTTTCTAAAACGCACCTCATTTCTCATCTCCTTGTGCTCGGGTTCGCCATTCCAGCCGCTTTCCTAGCAATCTCCCTCCTTGGAGAATCAGCACCTTTAACCTCCTGTTCCGTACAGGTTGCAATTTGTCCTGAGGATGAACGGGAAGAGGGGGAACCAATGAGAGACTAGCTCTAGGTCTTGGGACTGGCACAGGTCACTCTATTTTCCCATCAGAAAGAAGAATTAACCACAGGCTCAGCCTGCCGCCCGGAAGGAGAATAGGGCCTGAAGCAATCCTGCGCTTTTGCGGCCAGCTCCCAAGAAAGCGAGTTGAAAAATGGAGCTCAGGGGCACTGCAATTCACAAACCTGCAGAGTTATAAATGATAACTCTCGTCCACAAATATACTGAGGGAAGGCAACGAAGAGGATTTGAAAGCAAGGCAGAATTGCAGGAAACAGGTTTCAGGAGGGACATTCGAATCGCCTTTAAAGCACAGGAAAAGCGGCAAAACCTCGACAATGATGCCCTTGGCCAAAAAGGGCGTATGCGTTTTTTCCTGAATATATTCAGGAAAAAACGCATACGCCCTTTTTGGCCAACCAAGCAACCTGGAAAGGCAAATCAGCGCTACAAAGAAGTCTCGCTTCCCATCGGTCAAAAGGGCCTTGCTGAATAAAGTGTCAAAACCAGAAATGCAGGACAGGCCATGGAGAAACGGGAGCCTTGCTACGCTGATGGGCGGGATGTAAATTGGCAACAGCCACTCTGGAGAGGTGTACGGTGTGTCTTGAAACATCTAAAAAACTCAGCTTAGAGAGCATAGGGCAATTCCACTCATGGGCGTATAAATTGGAAAAAGTAAAAATCAGCAAGACACAGGCACCCCTATGTTTACGGCTGCTCTGTTGACAAGAACCTCCACTTCGTTACACCTTAAATATCCCAGGAAAGAGAAAAATGGATAAAGAAGTTGTGGTCCTTATGTACAATGGAATATCACTCAGCCATGAAATCAACGTCATAAGGCTCGGTGCAGCATGATGAGTGGATTTAGGTACGACGATTCTACGTGAAATAAGTCACACAGAAAAAGACACTTATCATAAGATATCACTTATAGAGGGAATGTAAAAACCGCTACACTTGAACTGAATTACAAAACAGAAGAGAGTCACACGTTTAGAAAACACACTACGGCTGCTTAACGGGAAAGGTGAGGTGGGGTGATGCATAAAACCATGGTTTCAAATTAGCTCAGATACCGTTCCATAAACCCAATATGTAATAGACAAGACCTACTCCTTGCTCAGTGAACGGGACCCAACACCCCCTATTCACCGCCCAAGAATATATCTGACTAGTAATAATCTTAAAACCTATGTATTGAAATCTCTCTGTAAGTGAGTCAAGTGGGTGTAAAGCGTCATAAACACAGCACTGAAAAGCAGCTAAACCCCATTATAAAAATCAATTACTTTTAAAAACCCGTGAAGCAAAGACAGTGAAAGAGAGAGAAATTCTTACAAAATTCGTTGAGGGGCTGTGATGCCACCTGGATTGACCATATCTAGACCCACAGCTGATTGAGACATAAGGGTGGACACTTTTGGGGCTGAGAGGTTTGGTGAGCTTGGGTGAGCAAACGCAGACCCTTGAAAGTAATACTGCGTGGTACCCATCCCATGGGTCCCAAATCTCCAGGTTCAAGGGCATCTTCCTACATCGAAAACATGCATGAGAAACCCAGAAGATGGTACACCGTGTGATCGGGAAAGGCTTCTAAAACGCACCTCATTTCTCATCTCCTTGTGCTCGGGTTCGCCATTCCAGCCACTTTCCTCGCAATCTCCCTCCTTGGAGAATCAGCACCTTTAACCTCCTGTTCTGTACACGTTGCAATTTGTCCTGAGGAGGAACGGGAAGAGGGGGAACCAATGAGAGACTAGCTCTAGGTCTTGGGACAGGCACAGGTCACTCTATTTTCCCTTCAGGAAGAAGAATTAACCACAGGCTCAGCCTGCCGCCCCTAAGGAGAATAGGGCCTGAAGCAATCCTGCACATTTGCGGCCAGCTCCCAAGAAAGCGAGTTGAAAAATGGAGCTCAGGGGCACTGCAATTCACAAACCTGCAGAGTTATAAATGATAACTCTCGTCCACAAATATACTGAGGGAAGGCAACGAAGAGGATTTGAAATCAAGGCAGAATTGCAGGAAACAGGTTTCAGGAGGAGGATTCGAATCGCCTTTAAAGCACAGGAAAAGCGGCAAAACCTCGACAATGATGCCCTTGGCCAAAAAGGGCGTATGCGTTTTTTCCTGAATATATTCAGGAAAAAACGCATACGCCCTTTTTGGCCAACCAAGCAACCTGGAAAGGCAAATCAGCGCTACAAAGAAGTCTCGCTTCCCATCGGTCAAAAGGGCCATGCTGAATAAAGTGTCAAAACCAGCAATGCAGGACAGGCCATGGAGAAACGGGAGCCTTGCTACGCTGATGGGCAGGATGTAAATTGCCAACAGCCACTCTGGAGAGGTGTACGGTGTGTCTTGAAACATCTAAAAAACTCAGCTTAGAGAGCATAGGGCACTTCCACTCGTGGGCGTATAAATTGGGAAAACTAAAAATCAGCAAGACACAGGCACCCCAAAGTTTAGGGCTGCTCTCTTGACAAGAACCTCCACTTCGTTACACCTTAAATATGCCAGGAAACAGAAAAATGGATAAAGAAGTTGTGGTCCTTATGTACAATGGAATATCACTCAGCCATGAAATCTACGTCATACGGCTCGTAGCAGCATGATGAGTGGATTTAGGTATGACGATTCTACGTGAAATAAGTCACACAGAAAAAGACACTTATCATAAGATATCACTTATAGAGGGAATGTAAAAACCGCTACACTTGAACTGAATTACAAAACAGAACAGAGTCACACGTTTAGAAAACACACTATGGCTGCTTAACGGGAAAGGTGAGGTGGGGTGATGCATAAAACCAGGGTTTCAAATTAGCTCAGATACCGTTCCATAAACCCAATATGTAATAGACAAGACCTACTCCTTGATCAATTAATGGGACTCAACACCCCCTCTTCACCGCCCAAGAATATATCTGACTAGTAAGAATCTTAAACCCTGTGTGTTGATATCTCTCTGTAAGGGACTCAAGTGGGTGTAAAGCGGCATAAACACAGCAGTCAAAAGCAGCTAAACCCCATTATAAAAATCAATTACTTTTAAAAACCCGTGAAGCAAAGACAGTGAAAGAGAGAGAAATTCTTACAAAATTCGTTCAGGGGCTGTGATGCCACCTGGGTTGACCATATCTAGACCCACAGCTGATTGAGACATAAGGGTGGACCCCTTTGAGGGCTGAGAGGTTTGGTGAGGTTGGGTGAGCAAACACAGACCCTTTAAAGTAATACTGCGTGGTACCCATCCCATGGGTCCCAAATCTCCAGGTTCAAGGGCATCTTCCTACATCGAAAACATGCATGAGAAACCCAGAAGATGGTACACCGTGTGATCGGGAAAGGTTTCTAAAACGCACCTCATTTCTCATCTCCTTGTGCTCGGGTTCGCCATTCCAGCCGCTTTCCTAGCAATCTCCCTCCTTGGAGAATCAGCACCTTTAACCTCCTGTTCCGTACAGGTTGCAATTTGTCCTGAGGAGGAACGGGAAGAGGGGGAACCAATGAGAGACTAGCTCTAGGTGTTGGGACAGGCACAGGTCACTCTATTTTCCCATCAGAAAGAAGAATTAACCACAGGCTCAGCCTGCCGCCCAGAAGCAGAATAGGGCCTGAAGCAATCCTGCGCTTTTGCGGCCAGCTCCCAAGAAAGCGAGTTGAAAAATGGAGCTCAGGGGCACTGCAATTCACAAACCTACAGAGTTATAAATGATAACTCCCGTCCACAAATATATTGAGGGAAGGCAACGAAGAGGATTTGAAAGCAAGGCAGAATTGCAGGAAACAGATTTAAGGAGGGAGATTCGAATCGCCTTAAAGCACAGGAAAAGCAGCAAAACCTCGACAATGATGACCTTGGCCAAAAACGGCGTATGCGTTTTTTCCTGAATATATTCAGGAAAAAACGCATACGCCCTTTTTGGCCAACCAAGCAACCTGGAAAGGCAAATCAGCGCTACAAAGAAGTCTCGCTTCCCATCGGTCAAAAGGGCCAGGCTGAATAAAGTGTCAAAACCAGCAATGCAGGACAGGCCATGGAGAAACGGGAGCCTTGCTACGCTGATGGGCGGGATGTAAATTGCCAACAGCCACTCTGGAGAGGTGTACGGTGTGTCTTGAAACATCTAAAAAACTCAGCTTAGAGAGCATAGGGCACTTCCACCCATGGGCGTATAATTTGGGAAAACTAAAAATCAGCAAGACACAGGCACCCCAAAGTTTAGGGCTGCTCTGTTGACAAGAACCTCCACTTCGTCACACCTTAAATATCCCAAGAAAGAGAAAAATGGATAAAGAAGTTGTGGTCCTTATGTACAATGGAATATCACTCAGCCATGAAATCTACGTCATACGGCTCGTAGCAGCATGATGAGTGGACTTAGGTACGACGATTCTACGTGAAATAAGTCACACACAAAAAGACACTTATCATAAGATATCACTTACAGAGGGAATGTAAAAACCGCTACACTTGAACTGAATTACAAAACAGAAGAGAGTCACACGTTTAGAAAACACACTATGGCTGCTTAACGGGAAAGGTGAGGTGGGTGATGCATAAAACAAGGGTTTCAAATTAGCTCAGATACCGTTCCATAAACCCAATATGTAATAGACAAGACCTACTCCTTGCTCAGTGAACGGGACTCAACACCCCCTATTCACCGCCCAAGAATATATCTGACTAGTAAGAATCTTAAAACTTATGTGTTGATATCTCTCTGTAAGTGACTCAAGTGGGTGTAAAGCGGCATAAACACAGCACTGAAAAGCAGCTAAACGCCATTATAAAAATCAATTACTTTTAAAAACCCGTGAAGCAAAGACAGTGAAAGAGAGAGAAATTCTTAGAAAATTCGTTCAGGGGCTGTGATGCCACCTGGATTGACCATATCTAGACCCACAGCTGATTGAGACATAAGGGTGGACCCCTTTAAGGGCTGAGAGGTTTGGTGAGGTTGGGTGAGCAAACGCAGACTCTTGAAAGTAATACTGCGTGGTACCCATCCCATGGGTCCCAAATCTCCAGGTTCAAGGGCATCTTCCTACATCGAAAACATGCATGAGAAACCCAGAAGATGGTACACCGTGTGATCGGGAAAGGCTTCTAAAACGCACCTCATTTCTCATCTCCTTGTGCTCGGGTTCGCCATTCCAGCCGCTTTCCTCGCAATCTCCCTCCTTGGAGAATCAGCACCTTTAACCTCCTGTTCTGTACACGTTGCAATTTGTCCTGAGGAGGAACGGAAAGAGGGGGAACCAATGAGAGACTAGCTCTAGGTCTTGGAACAGGCACAGGTCACTCTATTTTCCCTTCAGGAAGAAGAATTAACCACAGGCTCAGCCTGCCGCCCCTAAGGAGAATAGGGCCTGAAGCAATCCTGCACATTTGCGGCCAGCTCCCAAGAAAGCGAGTTGAAAAATGGAGCTCAGGGGAACTGCAATTCACAAACCTGCAGAGTTATAAATGATAACTCTCGTCCACAAATATACTGAGGGAAGGCAACGAAGAGGATTTGAAAGCAAGGCAGAATTGCAGGAAACAGGTTTCAGGAGGAGGATTCGAATCGCCTTTAAAGCACAGGAAAAGCGGCAAAACCTCGGCAATGATGCCCTTGGCCAAAAAGGGCGTATGCATTTTTTCCTGAATATATTCAGGAAAAAACGCATACGCCCTTTTTGGCCAACCAAGCAACCTGCAAAGGCAAATCAGCGCTACAAAGATGTCTCGCTTCCCATCGGTCAAAAGGGCCATGCTGAATAAAGTGTCAAAACCAGAAATGCAGGACAGGCCATGGAGAAATGGGAACCTTGCTACGCTGATGGGCGGGATGTAAATTGGCAACAGCAACTCTGGAGAGGTGTACGGTGTGTGTTGAAACATCTAAAATACTCAGCTTAGAGAGCATAGGGCACTTCCACTCGTGGGCGTATAAATTGGGAAAACTAAAAATCAGCAAGACACACGCACCCCAAATTTTAGGGCTGCTCTGTTGACAAGAACCTCCACTTCGTTACACCTTAAATATCCCAGGAAAGAGAAAAATGGATAAAGAAGTTGTGGTCCTTATGTACAATGGAATATCACTCAGCCATGAAATCTACGTCATAAGGCTCGTAGCAGCATGATTAGTGGATTTAGGTTCGACGATTCTACGTGAAATCAGTCACACAGAAAAAGACACTTATCATAAGATATCACTTATAGAGTGAATGTAAAAACCGCTACACTTGAACTGAATTACAAAACAGAAGAGAGTCACACGTTTAGAAAACACACTATGGCTGCTTAACGGGAAAGGTGATGTGGGGTGATGCATAAAACAAGGGTTTCAAATTAGCTCAGATACCGTTCCATAAACCCAATATGTAATAGAAAAGACCTACTCCTTGCTCAGTGAACGGGACTCAACACCCCCTATTCACCGCCCAAGAATATATCTGACTAGTAAGAATCTTAAAACCTATGTGTTGATATCTCTCTGTAAGTGACTCAAGTGGGTGTAAAGCGGCATACACACAGCAGTGAAAAGCAGCTAAACCCCATTATAAAAATCAATTACTTTTAAAAACCCGTGAAGCAAAGACAGTGAAAGAGAGAGAAATTCTTACAAAATTCGTTCAGGGGCTGTGATGCCACCTGGGTTGACCATATCTAGACCCACAACTGATTGAGACATAAGGGTGGACACTCCTGGGGCTGAGAGCTTTGGTGAGGTTGGGTGAGCAAACGCAGACCCTTTAAAGTAATACTGCGTGGTACCCATCCCATGGGTCCCAAATCTCCAGGTTCAAGGGCACCTTCCTACATCGAAAACATGCATCAGAAACCCAGAAGATGGTACACCGTGTGATCTGGAAAGGTTTCTAAAACGCACCTCATTTCTCATCTCCTTGTGCTCGGGTTCGCCATTCCAGCCGCTTTCCTAGCAATCTCCCTCCTTGGAGAATCAGCACCTTTAACCTCCTGTTCCGTACAGGTGGCAATTTGTCCTGAGGAGGAACGGGAAGAGGGGGAACCAATGAGAGACTAGCTCTAGGTCTTGGGACAGGCACAGCTCACTCTATTTTCCCATCAGGAAGAATTAACCACAGGCTCAGCCTGCCGCCCGGAACCAAAATAGGGCCTGAAGCAATCCTGCGCTTTTGCGGCCAGCTCCCAAGAAAGCGAGTTGAAAAATGGAGCTCAGGGGCACTGCAATTCACAAACCCGCAGAGTTATAAATGATAACTCTCGTCCACAAATATATTGAGGGAAGGCAACGAAGAGGATTTGAAAGCAAGGCAGAATTGCAGGAAACAGATTTCAGGAGGCAGATTCGAATCGCCTTTAAAGCACAAGACAAGCGGCAAAACCTCGACAATGATGCCCTTGGCCAAAAAGGGCGTATGCGTTTTTTCCTGAATATATTCAGGAAAAAACGCATACGCCCTTTTTGGCCAACCAAGCAACCTGGAAAGGCAAATCAGCGCTACAAAGAAGTCTCGCTTCCCATCGGTCAAAAGGGCCATGCTGAATAAAGTGTCAAAACCAGAAATGCAGGACAGGCCATGGAGAAACGGGAGCCTTGCTACACTGATGGGCGGGATGTAAATTGCCCACAGCCACTCTGGAGAAGTGTACGGTGTGTCTTGAAACATCTAAAAAACTCAGCTTAGAGAGCATAGGGCACTTCCACTCATGGGCGTACAAATTGGGAAAACTAAAAATCAGCAAGACACAGGCACCCCAAAGTTTAGGGCTGCTCTGTTGACAAGAACCTCCACTTCGTTACACCTAAAATATCCCAGGAAAGAGAAAAATGGATAAAGAAGTTGTGGTCCTTATGTACAATGGAATATCACTCAGCCATGAAATCTACGTCATAAGGCTCGTAGCAGCATGATGAGTGGATTTAGGTACGACGATTCTACGTGAAATAAGTCACACAGAAAAAGACACTTATCATAAGATATCACTTATAGAGGGAATGTAAAAACCGCTACACTTGAACTGAATTACAAAACAGAAGAGAGTCACACGTTTAGAAAACACGCTATGGCTGCTAAACGGGAAAGGTGAGGTGGGGTGATGCATAAAACAAGGGTTTCAAATTAGCTCAGATACCGTTCCATAAACTCAATATGTAATAGACAAGACCTACTCCTTGCTCAGTGAACGGGACTCAGCACTCCCTATTCACCGCCCAAGAATATATCTGACTAGTAAGAATCTTAAAACCTATGTATTGAAATCTCTCTGTAAGTGACTCAAGTGGGTGTAAAGCTGCATACACACAGCAGTGAAAAGCACCTAAACCCCATTATAAAAATCAATTACTTTTAAAAACCCGTGAAGCAAAGAGAGTGAAAGAGAGATAAATTCTTACAAAATTCGTTCAGGGGCTGTGATGCCACCTGGATTGACCATATCTAGACCCACAGCTGATTGAGACATAAGGGTGGACACTCCTGGGGCTGAGAGGTTTGGTGAGGTTGGGTGAGCAAACGCAGACCCTTTAAAGTAATACTGCGTCGTACCCATCCCATGGGTCCCAAATCTCCAGGTTCAAGGGCACCTTCCTACATCGAAAACATGCATGAGAAACCCAGAAGATGGTACACCGTGTGATCGGGAAAGGTTTCTAAAACGCACCTCATTTCTCATCTCCTTGTGCTCGGGTTCGCCATTCCAGCCGCTTTCCTAGCAATCTCCCTCCTTGGAGAATCAGCACCTTTAACCTCCTGTTCTGTACAGGTTGCAATTTGTCCTGAGGAGGAACGGGAAGAGGGGGAACCAATGAGAGACTAGCTCTAGGTCTTGGGACAGGCACAGCTCACTCTATTTTCCCATCAGGAAGAAGAATTAACCACAGGCTCAGCCTGCCGCCCGGAACCAAAATAGGGCCTGAAGCAATCCTGCGCTTTTGCGGCCAGCTCCCAAGAAAGCGAGTTGAAAAATGGAGCTCAGGGGCACTGCAATTCACAAACCTGCAGAGTTATAAATGATAACTCTCGTCCACAAATATATTGAGGGAAGGCAACGAAGAGGATTTGGAAGCAAGGCAGAATTGCAGGAAACAGGTTTCAGGAGGGAGATTCGAATCGCCTTTAAAGCACAGGAAAAGCGGCAAAACCTCGACAATGATGCCCTTGTCCAAAAAGGGCGTATGCGTTTTTTCCTGAATATATTCAGGAAAAACCGCATACGCCCTTTTTGGCCAACCAAGCAACCTGGAAAGGCAAATCAGCGCTACAAAGAAGTCTCGCTTCCCATCGGTCAAAAGGGCCATGCTGAATAAAGTGTCAAAACCAGCAATGCAGGACAGGCCATGGAGAAACGGGAACCTTGCTACGCTGATGGGCAGGATGTAAATTGCCAACAGCCACTCTGGAGAGGTGTACGGTGTGTCTTGAAACATCTAAAAAACTCAGCTTAGAGAGCATAGGGCACTTCCACTCGTGGGCGTATAAATTGGGAAAACTAAAAATCAGCAAGACACAGGCACCCCAAAGTTTAGGGCTGCTCTGTTGACAAGAACCTCCACTTCGTCACACCTTAAATATCCCAAGAAAGAGAAAAATGGATAAAGAAGTTGTGGTCCTTATGTACAATGGAATATCACTCAGCCATGAAATCTACGTCATACGGCTCGTAGCAGCATGATGAGTGGATTTAGGTACGACGATTCTACGTGAAATAAGTCACACAGAAAAAGACACTTATCATAAGATATCACTTACAGAGGGAATGTAAAAACCGCTACACTTGAACTGAATTACAAAACAGAAGAGAGTCACACGTTTAGAAAACACACTATGGCTGCTTAACGGGAAAGGTGAGGTGGGGTGATGCATAAAACAAGGGTTTCAAATTAGCTCAGATACCGTTCCATAAACCCAATATGTAATAGACAAGACCTACTCCTTGCTCAGTGAACGGGACTCAACACCCCCTATTCACCGCCCAAGAATATATCGGCCTAGTAAGAATCTTAAAACCTATGTGTTGATATCTCTCTGTAAGTGACTCAAGTGGGTGTAAAGCGGCATAAACACAGCAGTGAAAAGCAGCTAAACCCCATTATAAAAATCAATTACTTTTTAAAACCCGTGAAACAAAGACAGTGAAAGAGAGAGAAATTCTTACAAAATTCGTTCAGGGGCTGTGATGCCACCTGGGTTGACCATATCTAGACCCAGAGCTGATTGAGACATAAGGGCGGACACTCTTGGGGCTGAGAGGTTCGGTGAGGTTGGGTGAGGAAACGCAGACCCTTTAAAGTAATACTGCGTGGTACCCATCCCATGGGTCCCAAATCTCCAGGTTCAAGGGCATCTTCCTACATCGAAAACATGCATGAGAAACCCAGAAGATGGGACACCGTGTGCTCGGGAAAGGTTTCTAAAACGCACATCATGTCTCATCTCCTTGTGCTCGGGTTCGCCATTCCAGCCGCTTTCCTAGCAATCTCCCTCCTTGGAGAATCAGCACCTTTAAACTCCTGTTCCGTACAGGTTGCAATTTGTCCTGAGGAGGAACGGGAAGAGGGGGAACCAATGAGAGACTAGCTCTAGGTCTTGGGACAGGCGCAGGTCACTCTATTTTCCCTTCAGGAAGAAGAATTAACCACAGGCTCAGCCTGCCGCCCCTAAGGAGAATAGGGCCTGAAGCAATCCTGCACATTTGCGGCCAGCTCCCAAGAAAGCGAGTTGAAAAATGGAGCTCAGGGGCACTGCAATTCACAAACCTGCAGAGTTATAAATGATAACTCTCGTCCACAAATATACTGAGGGAAGGCAACGAAGAGGATTTGAAAGCAAGGCAGAATTGCAGGAAACAGGTTTCAGGAGGAGGATTCGAATCGCCTTTAAAGCACAGGAAAAGCGGCAAAACCTCGACAATGATGCCCTTGGCCAAAAAGGGCGTATGCGTTTTTTCCTGAATATATTCAGGAAAAAACGCATACGCCCTTTTTGGCCAACCAAGCAACCTGGAAAGGCAAATCAGCGCTACAAAGAAGTCTCGCTTCCCATCGGTCAAAAGGGCCATGCTGAATAAAGTGTCAAAACCAGCAATGCAGGACAGGCCATGGAGAAACGGGAGCCTTGCTACGCTGATGGGCGGGATGTAAATTGCCAACAGCCACTCTGGAGAGGTGTACGGTGTGTCTCGAAACATCTAAAAAACTCAGCTTAGAGAGCATAGGGCACTTCCACTCATGGGCGTATAAATTGCGAAAACTAAAAATCAGCAAGACACAGGCACCCCAAAGTTTAGGGCTGCTCTGTTGACAAGAACCTCCACTTCGTCACACCTTAAATATCCCAAGAAAGAGAAAAATGGATAAAGAAGTTGTGGTCCTTATGTACAATGGAATATCACTCAGCCATGAAATCTACGTCATACGGCTCGTAGCAGCATGATGAGTGGATTTAGGTACGACGATTCTACGTGAAATAAGTCACACAGAAAAAGACACTTATCATAAGATATCACTTATAGAGGGAATGTAAAAACCGCTACACTTGAACTGAATTACAAAACAGAACAGAGTCACACGTTTAGAAAACACACTATGGCTGCTTAACGGGAAAGGTGAGGTGGGGTGATGCATAAAACCAGGGTTTCAAATTAGCTCAGATACCGTTCCATAAACCCAATATGTAATAGACAAGACCTACTCCTTGATCAATTAATGGGACTCAACACCCCCTATTCACCGCCCAAGAATATATCTGACTAGTAAGAATCTTAAACCCTGTGTGTTGATATCTCTCTGTAAGGGACTCAAGTGGGTGTAAAGCGGCATAAACACAGCAGTCAAAAGCAGCTAAACCCCATTATAAAAATCAATTACTTTTAAAAACCCGTGAAGCAAAGACAGTGAAAGAGAGAGAAATTCTTACAAAATTCGTTCAGGGGCTGTGATGCCACCTGGGTTGACCATATCTAGACCCACAGCTGATTGAGACATAAGGGTGGACCCCTTTGAGGGCTGAGAGGTTTGGTGAGGTTGGGTGAGCAAACACAGACCCTTTAAAGTAATACTGCGTGGTACCCATCCCATGGGTCCCAAATCTCCAGGTTCAAGGGCATCTTCCTACATCGAAAACATGCATGAGAAACCCAGAAGATGGTACACCGTGTGATCGGGAAAGGTTTCTAAAACGCACCTCATTTCTCATCTCCTTGTGCTCGGGTTCGCCATTCCAGCCGCTTTCCTAGCAATCTCCCTCCTTGGAGAATCAGCACCTTTAACCTCCTGTTCCGTACAGGTTGCAATTTGTCCTGAGGAGGAACGGGAAGAGGGGGAACCAATGAGAGACTAGCTCTAGGTGTTGGGACAGGCACAGGTCACTCTATTTTCCCATCAGAAAGAAGAATTAACCACAGGCTCAGCCTGCCGCCCAGAAGCAGAATAGGGCCTGAAGCAATCCTGCGCTTTTGCGGCCAGCTCCCAAGAAAGCGAGTTGAAAAATGGAGCTCAGGGGCACTGCAATTCACAAACCTACAGAGTTATAAATGATAACTCCCGTCCACAAATATATTGAGGGAAGGCAACGAAGAGGATTTGAAAGCAAGGCAGAATTGCAGGAAACAGATTTAAGGAGGGAGATTCGAATCGCCTTAAAGCACAGGAAAAGCAGCAAAACCTCGACAATGATGACCTTGGCCAAAAACGGCGTATGCGTTTTTTCCTGAATATATTCAGGAAAAAACGCATACGCCCTTTTTGGCCAACCAAGCAACCTGGAAAGGCAAATCAGCGCTACAAAGAAGTCTCGCTTCCCATCGGTCAAAAGGGCCAGGCTGAATAAAGTGTCAAAACCAGCAATGCAGGACAGGCCATGGAGAAACGGGAGCCTTGCTACGCTGATGGGCGGGATGTAAATTGCCAACAGCCACTCTGGAGAGGTGTACGGTGTGTCTTGAAACATCTAAAAAACTCAGCTTAGAGAGCATAGGGCACTTCCACCCATGGGCGTATAATTTGGGAAAACTAAAAATCAGCAAGACACAGGCACCCCAAAGTTTAGGGCTGCTCTGTTGACAAGAACCTCCACTTCGTCACACCTTAAATATCCCAAGAAAGAGAAAAATGGATAAAGAAGTTGTGGTCCTTATGTACAATGGAATATCACTCAGCCATGAAATCTACGTCATACGGCTCGTAGCAGCATGATGAGTGGACTTAGGTACGACGATTCTACGTGAAATAAGTCACACACAAAAAGACACTTATCATAAGATATCACTTACAGAGGGAATGTAAAAACCGCTACACTTGAACTGAATTACAAAACAGAAGAGAGTCACACGTTTAGAAAACACACTATGGCTGCTTAACGGGAAAGGTGAGGTGGGTGATGCATAAAACAAGGGTTTCAAATTAGCTCAGATACCGTTCCATAAACCCAATATGTAATAGACAAGACCTACTCCTTGCTCAGTGAACGGGACTCAACACCCCCTATTCACCGCCCAAGAATATATCTGACTAGTAAGAATCTTAAAACTTATGTGTTGATATCTCTCTGTAAGTGACTCAAGTGGGTGTAAAGCGGCATAAACACAGCACTGAAAAGCAGCTAAACGCCATTATAAAAATCAATTACTTTTAAAAACCCGTGAAGCAAAGACAGTGAAAGAGAGAGAAATTCTTAGAAAATTCGTTCAGGGGCTGTGATGCCACCTGGATTGACCATATCTAGACCCACAGCTGATTGAGACATAAGGGTGGACCCCTTTAAGGGCTGAGAGGTTTGGTGAGGTTGGGTGAGCAAACGCAGACTCTTGAAAGTAATACTGCGTGGTACCCATCCCATGGGTCCCAAATCTCCAGGTTCAAGGGCATCTTCCTACATCGAAAACATGCATGAGAAACCCAGAAGATGGTACACCGTGTGATCGGGAAAGGCTTCTAAAACGCACCTCATTTCTCATCTCCTTGTGCTCGGGTTCGCCATTCCAGCCGCTTTCCTCGCAATCTCCCTCCTTGGAGAATCAGCACCTTTAACCTCCTGTTCTGTACACGTTGCAATTTGTCCTGAGGAGGAACGGAAAGAGGGGGAACCAATGAGAGACTAGCTCTAGGTCTTGGAACAGGCACAGGTCACTCTATTTTCCCTTCAGGAAGAAGAATTAACCACAGGCTCAGCCTGCCGCCCCTAAGGAGAATAGGGCCTGAAGCAATCCTGCACATTTGCGGCCAGCTCCCAAGAAAGCGAGTTGAAAAATGGAGCTCAGGGGAACTGCAATTCACAAACCTGCAGAGTTATAAATGATAACTCTCGTCCACAAATATACTGAGGGAAGGCAACGAAGAGGATTTGAAAGCAAGGCAGAATTGCAGGAAACAGGTTTCAGGAGGGAGATTCGAATCGCCTTTAAAGCACAGGAAAAGCGGCAAAACCTCGACAATGATGCCCTTGGCCAAAAAGGGAGTATGCGTTTTTTCCTGAATATATTCAGGAAAAAACGCATACGCCCTTTTTGGCCAACCAAGCAACCTGCAAAGGCAAATCAGCGCTACAAACAAGTCTCGCTTCCCATCGGTCAAAAGGGCCATGCTGAATAAAGTGTCAAAACTAGAAAAGCAGGACAGGCCATGGAGAAACGGGAGCCTTGCTACGCTGATGGGCGGGATGTAAATTGCCCACAGCCACTCTGGAGAGGTGTACGGTGTGTCTTGAAACATCTAAAAAACTCAGCTTAGAGAGCATAAGGCACTTCCACTCATGGGCGTACAAATTGGGAAAACTAAAAATCAGCAAGACACAGGCACCCCAAAGTTTAGGGCTGCTCTGTTGACAAGAACCTCCACTTCGTTACACCTAAAATATCCCAGGAAAGAGAAAAATGGATAAAGAAGTTGTGGTCCTTATGTACAATGGAATATCACTCAGCCATGAAATCAACGTCATAAGGCTAGTAGCAGCAAGATGAGTGGATTTAGGTACGATGATTCTACGTGAAATAAGTCACACAGAAAAAGACACGTATCATAAGATATCACTTATAGAGGGAATGTAAAAACCGCTACACTTGAACTGAATTACAAAACAGAAGAGAGTCACACGTTTAGAAAACACGCTATGGCTGCTTAACGGGAAAGGTGAGGTGGGGTGATGCATAAAACAAGGGTTTCAAATTAGCTCAGATACCGTTCCATAAACCCAATATGTAATAGACAAGACCTACTCCTTGCTCAGTGAACGGGACTCAGCACCCCCTATTCACCGCCCAAGAATATATCTGACTAGTAAGAATCTTAAAACCTATGTGTTGATATCTCTCTGTAAGTGACTCAAGTGGGTGTAAAGCGGCATACACACAGCAGTGAAAAGCACCTAAACCCCATTATAAAAATCAATTACTTTTAAAAACCCGTGAAGCAAAGACAGTGAAAGAGAGAGAAATTCTTACAAAATTCGTTCAGGGGCTGTGATGCCACCTGGATTGACCATATCTAGACCCACAGCTGATTGAGACATAAGGGTGGACACTCCTGGGGCTGAGAGGTTTGGTGAGGTTGGGCGAGCAAACGCAGACCCTTTAAAGTAATACTGCGTGGTACCCATCCCATGGGTCCCAAATCTCCAGGTTCAAGGGCACCTTCCTACATCGAAAACATGCATGAGAAACCCAGAAGATGGTACACCGTGTGATCGGGAAAGGTTTCTAAAACGCACCTCATTTCTCAACTCCTTGTGCTCGGGTTCGCCATTCCAGCCGCTTTCCTAGCAATCTCCCTCCTTGGAGAATCAGCACCTTTAACCTCCTGTTCCGTACAGGTTGCAATTTGTCCTGAGGAGGAAAGGGAAGAGGGGGAACCAATGAGAGACTAGCTCTAGGTCTTGGGACAGGCACAGCTCACTCTATTTTCCCATCAGGAAGAAGAATTAACCACAGGCTCAGCCTGCCGCCCGGAAGGAGAATAGGGCCTGAAGCAATCCTGCGCTTTTGCGGCCAGCTCCCAAGAAAGCGAGTTGAAAAATGGAGCTCAGGGGCACTGCAATTCACAAACCTGCAGAGTTATAAATGATAACTCTCGTCCACAAATATACTGTGGGAAGGCAACGAAGAGGATTTGAAAGCAAGGCAGAATTGCAGGAAACAGGTTTCAGGAGGGAGATTCGAATCGCCTTTAAAGCACAGGAAAAGCGGCAAAACCTCGACAATGATGCCCTTGGCCAAAAAGGGCGTATGCGTTTTTCCTGAATATATTCAGGAAAAAACGCATACCCCCTTTTTGGCCAACCAAGCAACCTGCAAAGGCAAATCAGCGCTACAAAGATGTCTCGCTTCCCATCGGTCAAAAGGGCCATGCTGAATAAAGTGTCAAAACTAGAAATGCAGGACAGGCCATGGAGAAACGGGAGCCTTGCTACGCTGATGGGCGGGATGTAAATTGCCCACAGCCACTCTGGAGAAGTGTACGGTGTGTCTTGAAACATCTAAAAAACTTAGCTTAGAGAGCATAGGGCACTTCCACTCATGGGCGTACAAATTGGGAAAACTAAAAATCAGCAAGACACAGGCACCCCAAAGTTTAGGGCTGCTCTGTTGACAAGAACCTCCACTTCGTTACACCTAAAATATCCCAGGAAAGAGAAAAATGGATAAAGAAGTTGTGGTCCTTATGTACAATGGAATATCACTCAGCCATGAAATCAACGTCATAAGGCTAGTAGCAGCAAGATAAGTGGATTTAGGTACGACGATTCTACGTGAAATAAGTCACACAGAAAAAGACACTTATCATAAGATATCACTTATAGAGGGAATGTAAAAACCGCTACACTTGAACTGAATTACAAAACAGAAGAGAGTCACACATTTAGAAAACACACTATGGCTGCTTAACGGGAAAGGTGAGGTGGGGTGATGCATAAAACAAGGGTTTCAAATTAGCTCAGATACCGTTCCATAAACCCAATATGTAATAGACAAGACCTACTCCTTGCTCAGTGAACGGGACTCAGCACCCCCTATTCACCGCCCAAGAATATATCTAACTAGTAAGAATCTTAAAACCTATGTGTTGATATCTCTCTGTAAGTGACTCAATTGGGTGTAAAGCAGCATACACAGAGCAGTGAAAAGCAGCTAAACCCCATTATAAAAATCAATTACTTTTAAAAACCCGTGAAGCAAAGACAGTGAAAGAGAGAGAAATTCTTACAAAATTCGTTCAGGGGCTGTGATGCCACGTGGATTGACCATATCTAGACCCACAGCTGATTGAGACATAAGGGTGGACCCCTTTGGGGGCTTAGAAGTTCGGTGAGGCTGGGTGAGGAAACGCAGACCCTTTAAAGTAATACTGCGTGGTACCCATCCCATGGGTCCCAAATCTCCAGGTTCAAGGGCACCTTCCTACATCGAAAACATGCATGAGAAACCCAGAAGATGGTACACCGTGTGATCGGGAAAGGTTTCTAAAACGCACCTCATTTCTCATCTCCTTGTGCTCGGGTTCGCCATTCCAGGCGCTTTCCTAGCAATCTCCCTCCTTGGAGAATCAGCACCTTTAACCTCCTGTTCCTTACAGGTTGCAATTTGTCCTGAGGAGGAACGGGAAGAGGGGGAACCAATGAGAGACTAGCTCTAGGTCTTGGGACAGGCACAGCTCACTCTATTTTCCCATCAGGAAGAAGAATTAACCACAGGCTCAGCCTGCCGCCCGGAAGGAGAATAGGGCCTGAAGCAATCCTGCGCTTTTGCGGCCAGCTCCCAAGAAAGCGAGTTGAAAAATGGAGCTCAGGGGCACTGCAATTCACAAACCTGCAGAGTTATAAATGATAACTCTCGTCCACAAATATATTGAGGGAAGGCAACGAAGAGGATTTGGAAGCAAGGCAGAATTGCAGGAAACAGGTTTCAGGAGGGAGATTCGAATCGCCTTTAAAGCACAGGAAAAGCGGCAAAACCTCGACAATGATGCCCTTGGCCAAAAAGGGAGTATGCGTTTTTTCCTGAATATATTCAGGAAAAAACGCATACGCCCTTTTTGGCCAACCAAGCAACCTGCAAAGGCAAATCAGCGCTACAAAGAAGTCTCGCTTCCCATCGGTCAAAAGGGCCATGCTGAATAAAGTGTCAAAACCAGAAATGCAGGACAGGCCATGGAGAAACGGGAGCCTTGCTACGCTGATGGGCGGGATGTAAATTGCCCACAGCCACTCTGGAGAAGTGTACGGTGTGTCTTGAAACATCTAAAAAACTCAGCTTACAGAGCATAGGGCACTTCCACTCATGGGCATACAAATTGGGAAAACTAAAAATCAGCAAGACACAGGCACCCCCAAAGTTTAGGGCTGCTCTGTTGACAAGAACCTGCACTTCGTTACACCTTAAATATCCCAGGAAAGAGAAAAATGGATAAAGAAGTTGTGGTCCTTATGTACAATGGAATATCACTCAGCCATGAAATCTACGTCATAAGGCTCGTAGCAGCATGATGAGTGGATTTAGGTACGACGATTCTACGTGAAATAATTCACACAGAAAAAGACACTTATCATAAGATATCACTTATACAGGGAATGTAAAAACCGCTACACTTGAACTGAATTACAAAACAGAAGAGAGTCACGCGTTTAGAAAACACGCTATGGCTGCTTAACGGGAAAGGTGAGGTGGGGTGATGCATAAAACAAGGGTTTCAAATTAGCTCAGATACCGTTCCATAAACCCAATATGTAATAGACAAGACCTACTCCTTGCTCAGTGAACGGGACTCAGCACCCCCTATTCACCGCCCAAGAATATATCTGACTAGTAAGAATCTTAAAACCTATGTGTTGATATCTCTCTGTAAGTGACTCAAGTGGGTGTAAAGCGGCATACACACAGCAGTGAAAAGCACCTAAACCCCATTATAAAAATCAATTACTTTTAAAAACCCGTGAAGCAAAGACAGTGAAAGAGAGAGAAATTCTTACAAAATTCGTTCAGGGGCTGTGATGCCACGTGGATTGACCATATCTAGACCCACAGCTGATTGAGACATAAGGGTGGACACTCCTGGGGCTGAGAGGTTTGGTGAGGTTGGGCGAGCAAACGCAGACCCTTTAAAGTAATACTGCGTGGTACCCATCCCATGGGTCCCAAATCTCCAGGTTCAAGGGCACCTTCCTACATCGAAAACATGCATGAGAAACCCAGAAGATGGTACACCGTGTGATCGGGAAAGGTTTCTAAAACGCACCTCATTTCTCATCTCCTTGTGCTCGGGTTCGCCATTCCAGCCGCTTTCCTAGCAATCTCCCTCCTTGGAGAATCAGCACCTTTAACCTCCTGTTCCGTACAGGTTGCAATTTGTCCTGAGGAGGAACGGGAAGAGGGGGAACCAATGAGAGACTAGCTCTAGGTCTTGGGACAGGCACAGCTCACTCTATTTTCCCATCAGGAAGAAGAATTAACCACAGGCTCAGCCTGCCGCCCGGAAGGAGAATAGGGCCTGAAGCAATCCTGCGCTTTTGCGGCCAGCTCCCAAGAAAGCGAGTTGAAAAATGGAGCTCAGGGGCACTGCAATTCACAAACCTGCAGAGTTATAAATGATAACTCTCGTCCACAAATATATTGAGGGAAGGCAACGAAGAGGATTTGAAAGCAAGGCAGAATTGCAGGAAACAGATTTCAGGAGGGAGATTCGAATCGCCTTTAAAGCACAGGAAAAGCGGCAAAACCTCGACAATGATGCCCTTGGCCAAAAAGGGCGTATGCGTTTTTTCCTGAATATATTCAGGAAAAAACGCATACGCTCTTTTTGGCCAACCAAGCAACCTGCAAAGGCAAATCAGCGCTACAAAGAAGTCTCGCTTCCCATCGGTCAAAAGGGCCATGCTGAATAAAGTGTCAAAACCAGAAATGCAGGACAGGCCATGGAGAAACGGGAGCCTTGCTACGCTGATGGGCGGGATGTAAATTGCCCACAGCCACTCTGGAGAGGTGTACGGTGTGTCTTGAAACATCTAAAAAACTCAGCTTAGAGAGCATAAGGCACTTCCACTCATGGGCGTACAAATTGGGAAAACTAAAAATCAGCAAGACACAGGCACCCCAAAGTTTAGGGCTGCTCTGTTGACAAGAACCTCCACTTCGTTACACCTTAAATATCCCAGGAAAGAGAAAAATGGATAAAGAAGTTGTGGTCCTTATGTACAATGGAATATCACTCAGCCATGAAATCTACGTCATAAGGCTCGTAGCAGCATGATGAGTGGATTTAGGTACGACGATTCTACGTGAAATAAGTCACACAGAAAAAGACACTTATCATAAGATATCACTTATAGAGGGAATGTAAAAACCGCTACACTTGAACTGAATTACAAAACAGAAGAGAGTCACGCGTTTAGAAAACACGCTATGGCTGCTTAACGGGAAAGGTGAGGTGGGGTGATGCATAAAACAAGGGTTTCAAATTAGCTCAGATACCGTTCCATAAACCCAATATGTAATAGACAAGACCTACTCCTTGCTCAGTGAACGGGACTCAGCACCCCCTATTCACCGCTCAAGAATATATCTGACTAGTAAGAATCTTAAAACCTATGTGTTGATATCTCTCTGTAAGTGACTCAAGTGGGTGTAAAGCGGCATACACACAGCAGTGAAAAGCACCTAAACCCCATTATAAAAATCAATTACTTTTAAAAACCCGTGAAGCAAAGACAGTGAAAGAGAGAGAAATTCTTACAAAATTCGTTCAGGGGCTGTGATGCCACCTGGATTGACCATATCTAGACCCACAGCTGATTGAGACATAAGGGTGGACACTCCTGGGGCTGAGAGGTTTGGTGAGGTTGGGCGAGCAAACGCAGACCCTTTAAAGTAATACTGCGTGGTACCCATCCCATGGGTCCCAAATCTCCAGGTTCAAGGGCACCTTCCTACATCGAAAACATGCATGAGAAACCCAGAAGATGGTACACCGTGTGATCGGGAAAGGTTTCTAAAACGCACCTCATTTCTCATCTCCTTGTGCTCGGGTTCGCCATTCCAGCCGCTTTCCTAGCAATCTCCCTCCTTGGAGAATCAGCACCTTTAACCTCCTGTTCCGTACAGGTTGCAATTTGTCCTGAGGAGGAACGGGAAGAGGGGGAACCAATGAGAGACTAGCTCTAGGTCTTGGGACAGGTACAGCTCACTCTATTTTCCCATCAGGAAGAAGAATTAACCACAGGCTCAGCCTGCCGCCCGGAAGGAGAATAGGGCCTGAAGCAATCCTGCGCTTTTGCGGCCAGCTCCCAAGAAAGCGAGTTGAAAAATGGAGCTCAGGGGCACTGCAATTCACAAACCTGCAGAGTTATAAATGATAACTCTCGTCCACAAATATATTGAGGGAAGGCAACGAAGAGGATTTGGAAGCAAGGCAGAATTGCAGGAAACAGGTTTCAGGAGGGAGATTCGAATCGCATTTAAAGCACAGGAAAAGCGGCAAAACCTCGACAATGATGCCCTTGGCCAAAAAGGGAGTATGCGTTTTTTCCTGAATATATTCAGGAAAAAACGCATACGCCCTTTTTGGCCAACCAAGCAACCTGCAAAGGCAAATCAGCGCTACAAAGAAGTCTCGCTTCCCATCGGTCAAAAGGGCCATGCTGAATAAAGTGTCAAAACCAGAAATGCAGGACAGGCCATGGAGAAACGGGAGCCTTGCTATGCTGATGGGCGGGATGTAAATTGCCCACAGCCACTCTGGAGAAGTGTACGGTGTGTCTTGAAACATCTAAAAAACTCAGCTTACAGAGCATAGGGCACTTCCACTCATGGGCATACAAATTGGGAAAACTAAAAATCAGCAAGACACAGGCACCCCCAAAGTTTAGGGCTGCTCTGTTGACAAGAACCTGCACTTCGTTACACCTTAAATATCACAGGAAAGAGAAAAATGGATAAAGAAGTTGTGGTCCTTATGTACAATGGAATATCACTCAGCCATGAAATCTACGTCATAAGGCTCGTAGCAGCATGATGAGTGGATTTAGGTACGACGATTCTACGTGAAATAAGTCACAGAGAAAAAGACACTTATCATAAGATATCACTTATACAGGGAATGTAAAAACCGCTACACTTGAACTGAATTACAAAACAGAAGAGAGTCACGCGTTTAGAAAACACGCTATGGCTGCTTAACGGGAAAGGTGAGGTGGGGTGATGCATAAAACAAGGGTTTCAAATTAGCTCAGATACCGTTCCATAAACCCAATATGTAATAGACAAGACCTACTCCTTGCTCAGTGAACGGGACTCAGCACCCCCTATTCACCGCCCAAGAATATATCTGACTAGTAAGAATCTTAAAACCTATGTGTTGATATCTCTCTGTAAGTGACTCAAGTGGGTGTAAAGCGGCATACACACAGCAGTGAAAAGCACCTAAACCCCATTATAAAAATCAATTACTTTTAAAAACCCGTGAAGCAAAGACAGTGAAAGAGAGAGAAATTCTTAGAAAATTCGTTCAGGGGCTGTGATGCCACGTGGATTGACCATATCTAGACCCACAGCTGATTGAGACATAAGGGTGGACACTCCTGGGGCTGAGAGGTTTGGTGAGGTTGGGCGAGCAAACGCAGACCCTTTAAAGTAATACTGCGTGGTACCCATCCCATGGGTCCCAAATCTCCAGGTTCAAGGGCACCTTCCTACATCGAAAACATGCATGAGAAACCCAGAAGATGGTACACCGTGTGATCGGGAAAGGTTTCTAAAACGCACCTCATTTCTCATCTCCTTGTGCTCGGGTTCGCCATTCCAGCCGCTTTCCTAGCAATCTCCCTCCTTGGAGAATCAGCACCTTTAACCTCCTGTTCCGTACAGGTTGCAATTTGTCCTGAGGAGGAACGGGAAGAGGGGGAACCAATGAGAGACTAGCTCTAGGTCTTGGGACAGGCACAGCTCACTCTATTTTCCCATCAGGAAGAAGAATTAACCACAGGCTCAGCCTGCCGCCCGGAAGGAGAATAGGGCCTGAAGCAATCCTGCGCTTTTGCGGCCAGCTCCCAAGAAAGCGAGTTGAAAAATGGAGCTCAGGGGCACTGCAATTCACAAACCTGCAGAGTTATAAATGATAACTCTCGTCCACAAATATATTGAGGGAAGGCAACGAAGAGGATTTGAAAGCAAGGCAGAATTGCAGGAAACAGATTTCAGGAGGGAGATTCGAATCGCCTTTAAAGCACAGGAAAAGCGGCAAAACCTCGACAATGATGCCCTTGGCCAAAAAGGGCGTATGCGTTTTTTCCTGAATATATTCAGGAAAAAACGCATACGCTCTTTTTGGCCAACCAAGCAACCTGCAAAGGCAAATCAGCGCTACAAAGAAGTCTCGCTTCCCATCGGTCAAAAGGGCCATGCTGAATAAAGTGTCAAAACCAGAAATGCAGGACAGGCCATGGAGAAACGGGAGCCTTGCTACGCTGATGGGCGGGATGTAAATTGCCCACAGCCACTCTGGAGAGGTGTACGGTGTGTCTTGAAACATCTAAAAAACTCAGCTTAGAGAGCATAAGGCACTTCCACTCATGGGCGTACAAATTGGGAAAACTAAAAATCAGCAAGACACAGGCACCCCAAAGTTTAGGGCTGCTCTGTTGACAAGAACCTCCACTTCGTTACACCTTAAATATCCCAGGAAAGAGAAAAATGGATAAAGAAGTTGTGGTCCTTATGTACAATGGAATATCACTCAGCCATGAAATCTACGTCATAAGGCTCGTAGCAGCATGATGAGTGGATTTAGGTACGACGATTCTACGTGAAATAAGTCACACAGAAAAAGACACTTATCATAAGATATCACTTATAGAGGGAATGTAAAAACCGCTACACTTGAACTGAATTACAAAACAGAAGAGAGTCACGCGTTTAGAAAACACGCTATGGCTGCTTAACGGGAAAGGTGAGGTGGGGTGATGCATAAAACAAGGGTTTCAAATTAGCTCAGATACCGTTCCATAAACCCAATATGTAATAGACAAGACCTACTTCTTGCTCAGTGAACGGGACTCAGCACCCCCTATTCACCGCTCAAGAATATATCTGACTAGTAAGAATCTTAAAACCTATGTGTTGATATCTCTCTGTAAGTGACTCAAGTGGGTGTAAAGCGGCATACACACAGCAGTGAAAAGCACCTAAACCCCATTATAAAAATCAATTACTTTTAAAAACCCGTGAAGCAAAGACAGTGAAAGAGAGAGAAATTCTTACAAAATTCGTTCAGGGGCTGTGATGCCACCTGGATTGACCATATCTAGACCCACAGCTGATTGAGACATAAGGGTGGACACTCCTGGGGCTGAGAGGTTTGGTGAGGTTGGGCGAGCAAACGCAGACCCTTTAAAGTAATACTGCGTGGTACCCATCCCATGGGTCCCAAATCTCCAGGTTCAAGGGCACCTTCCTACATCGAAAACATGCATGAGAAACCCAGAAGATGGTACACCGTGTGATCGGGAAAGGTTTCTAAAACGCACCTCATTTCTCATCTCCTTGTGCTCGGGTTCGCCATTCCAGCCGCTTTCCTAGCAATCTCCCTCCTTGGAGAATCAGCACCTTTAACCTCCTGTTCCGTACAGGTTGCAATTTGTCCTGAGGAGGAACGGGAAGAGGGGGAACCAATGAGAGACTAGCTCTAGGTCTTGGGACAGGCACAGCTCACTCTATTTTCCCATCAGGAAGAAGAATTAACCACAGGCTCAGCCTGCCGCCCGGAAGGAGAATAGGGCCTGAAGCAATCCTGCGCTTTTGCGGCCAGCTCCCAAGAAAGCGAGTTGAAAAATGGAGCTCAGGGGCACTGCAATTCACAAACCTGCAGAGTTATAAATGATAACTCTCGTCCACAAATATATTGAGGGAAGGCAACGAAGAGGATTTGGAAGCAAGGCAGAATTGCAGGAAACAGGTTTCAGGAGGGAGATTCGAATCGCATTTAAAGCACAGGAAAAGCGGCAAAACCTCGACAATGATGCCCTTGGCCAAAAAGGGAGTATGCGTTTTTTCCTGAATATATTCAGGAAAAAACGCATACGCCCTTTTTGGCCAACCAAGCAACCTGCAAAGGCAAATCAGCGCTACAAAGAAGTCTCGCTTCCCATCGGTCAAAAGGGCCATGCTGAATAAAGTGTCAAAACCAGAAATGCAGGACAGGCCATGGAGAAACGGGAGCCTTGCTATGCTGATGGGCGGGATGTAAATTGCCCACAGCCACTCTGGAGAAGTGTACGGTGTGTCTTGAAACATCTAAAAAACTCAGCTTACAGAGCATAGGGCACTTCCACTCATGGGCATACAAATTGGGAAAACTAAAAATCAGCAAGACACAGGCACCCCCAAAGTTTAGGGCTGCTCTGTTGACAAGAACCTGCACTTCGTTACACCTTAAATATCACAGGAAAGAGAAAAATGGATAAAGAAGTTGTGGTCCTTATGTACAATGGAATATCACTCAGCCATGAAATCTACGTCATAAGGCTCGTAGCAGCATGATGAGTGGATTTAGGTACGACGATTCTACGTGAAATAAGTCACAGAGAAAAAGACACTTATCATAAGATATCACTTATACAGGGAATGTAAAAACCGCTACACTTGAACTGAATTACAAAACAGAAGAGAGTCACGCGTTTAGAAAACACGCTATGGCTGCTTAACGGGAAAGGTGAGGTGGGGTGATGCATAAAACAAGGGTTTCAAATTAGCTCAGATACCGTTCCATAAACCCAATATGTAATAGACAAGACCTACTCCTTGCTCAGTGAACGGGACTCAGCACCCCCTATTCACCGCCAAAGAATATATCTGACTAGTAAGAATCTTAAAACCTATGTGTTGATATCTCTCTGTAAGTGACTCTAGTGGGTGTAAAGCGGCATAAACACAGCAGTGAAAAGCACCTAAACCCCATTATAAAAATCAATTACTTTTAAAAACCCGTGAAGCAAAGACAGTGAAAGAGAGAGAAATTCTTACAAAATTCGTTCAGGGGCTGTGATGCCACCTGGATTGACCATATCTAGACCCACAGCTGATTGAGACATAAGGGTGGACACTCCTGGGGCTGAGAGGTTTGGTGAGGTTGGGCGAGCAAACGCAGACCCTTTAAAGTAATACTGCGTGGTACCCATCCCATGGGTCCCAAATCTCCAGGTTCAAGGGCACCTTCCTACATCGAAAACATGCATGAGAAACCCAGAAGATGGTACACCGTGTGATCGGGAAAGGTTTCTAAAACGCACCTCATTTCTCATCTCCTTGTGCTCGGGTTCGCCATTCCAGCCACTTTCCTAGCAATCTCCCTCCTTGGAGAATCAGCACCTTTAACCTCCTGTTCCGTACAGGTTGCAATTTGTCCTGAGGAGGAACGGGAAGAGGGGGAACCAATGAGAGACTAGCTCTAGGTCTTGGGACAGGCACAGGTCACTCTATTTTCCCATCAGGAAGAAGAATTAACCACAGGCTCAGCCTGCCGCCCGGAAGGAGAATAGGGCCTGAAGCAATCCTGCGCTTTTGCGGCCAGCTCCCAAGAAAGCGAGTTGAAAAATGGAGCTCAGGGGCACTGCAATTCACAAACCTGCAGAGTTATAAATGATAACTCTCGTCCACAAATATATTGAGGGAAGGCAACGAAGAGGATTTGGAAGCAAGGCAGAATTGCAGGAAACAGGTTACAGGAGGGAGATTCGAATCGCCTTTAAAGCACAGGAAAAGCGGCAAAACCTCGACAATGATGCCCTTGGCCAAAAAGGGCGTATGCGTTTTTTCCTGAATATATTCAGGAAAAAACGCATACGCCCTTTTTGGCCAACCAAGCAACCTGCAAAGGCAAATCAGCGCTACAAAGAAGTCTCGCTTCCCATCGGTCAAAAGGGCCATGCTGAATAAAGTGTCAAAACCAGAAATGCAGGACAGGCCATGGAGAAACGGGAGCCTTGCTACGCTGATGGGCGGGATGTAAATTGGCAACAGCAAATCTGGAGAGGTGTACGGTGTGTGTTGAAACATCTAAAATACTCAGCTTGGAGAGCATAGGGCACTTCCACTCGTGGGCGTATAAATTGGGAAAACTAAAAATCAGCAAGACACAGGCACCCCAAAGTTTAGGGCTGCTCTGTTGACAAGAACCTCCACTTCGTTACACCTTAAATATCCCAGGAAAGAGAAAAATGGATAAAGAAGTTGTGGTCCTTATGTACAATGGAATATCACTCAGCCATGAAATCTACGTCATAAGGCTCGTAGCAGCATGATGAGTGGATTTAGGTACGACGATTCTACGTGAAATAAGTCACACAGATAAAGACACTTATCATAAGATATCACTTATAGTGGGAATGTAAAAACCGCTACACTTGAACTGAATTACAAAACAGAAGAGAGTCACACATTTAGAAAACACACTATGGCTGCTTAACGGGAAAGGTGAGGTGGGGTGATGCATAAAACAAGGGTTTCAAATTAGCTCAGATACCGTTCCATAAACCCAATATGTAATAGACAAGACCTACTCCTTGCTCAGTGAACGGGACTCAGCACCCCCTATTCACCGCCCAAGAATATATCTAACTAGTAAGAATCTTAAAACCTATGTGTTGATATCTCTCTGTAAGTGACTCAATTGGGTGTAAAGCAGCATACACAGAGCAGTGAAAAGCAGCTAAACCCCATTATAAAAATCAATTACTTTTAAAAACCCGTGAAGCAAAGACAGTGAAAGAGAGAGAAATTCTTACAAAATTCGTTCAGGGGCTGTGATGCCACCTGGATTGACCATATCTAGACCCACAGCTGATTGAGACATAAGGGTGGACCCCTTTGGGGGCTTAGAAGTTCGGTGAGGTTGGGTGAGGAAACGCAGACCCTTTAAAGTAATACTGCGTGGTACCCATCCCATGGGTCCCAAATCTCCAGGTTCAAGGGCACCTTCCTACATCGAAAACATGCATGAGAAACCCAGAAGATGGTACACCGTGTGATCGGGAAAGGTTTCTAAAACGCACCTCATTTCTCATCTCCTTGTGCTCGGGTTCGCCATTCCAGGCGCTTTCCTAGCAATCTCCCTCCTTGGAGAATCAGCACCTTTAACCTCCTGTTCCTTACAGGTTGCAATTTGTCCTGAGGAGGAACGGGAAGAGGGGGAACCAATGAGAGACTAGCTCTAGGTCTTGGGACAGGCACAGCTCACTCTATTTTCCCATCAGGAAGAAGAATTAACCACAGGCTCAGCCTGCCGCCCGGAAGGAGAATAGGGCCTGAAGCAATCCTGCGCTTTTGCGGCCAGCTCCCAAGAAAGCGAGTTGAAAAATGGAGCTCAGGGGCACTGCAATTCACAAACCTGCAGAGTTATAAATGATAACTCTCGTCCACAAATATACTGAGGGAAGGCAACGAAGAGGATTTGAAAGCAAGGCAGAATTGCAGGAAACAGATTTCAGGAGGGAGATTCGAATCGCCTTTAAAGCACAGGAAAAGCGGCAAAACCTCGACAATGATGTCCTTGGCCAAAAAGGGCGTATGCGTTTTTTCCTGAATATATTCAGGAAAAAACGCATACGCCCTTTTTGGCCAACCAAGCAACCTGGAAAGGCAAATCAGCGCTACAAAGAAGTCTCGCTTCCCATCGGTCAAAAGGGCCATGCTGAATAAAGTGTCAAAACCAGAAATGCAGGACAGGCCATGGAGAAACGGAAGCCTTGCTACGCTGATGGGCGGGATGTAAATTGGCAACAGCCACTCTGGAGAGGTGTACGGTGTGTCTTGAAACATCTAAAAAACTCAGCTTAGAGAGCATAGGGCACTTCCACTCATGGGCGTATAAATTGGGAAAACTAAAAATCAGCAAGACACAGGCACCCCAAAGTGTAGGGCTGCTCTGTTGACAAGAACCTCCACTTCGTTACACCTTAAATATCCCAGGAAAGAGAAAAATGGATAAAGAAGTTGTGGTCCTTATGTACAATGGAATATCACTCAGCCATGAAATCTGCGTCATAAGGCTCGTAGCAGCATGATGAGTGGATTTAGGTACGACGATTCTACGTGAAATAAGTCACACAGAAAAAGACACTTATCATAAGATATCACTTATAGAGGGAATGTAAAAACCGCTACACTTGAACTGAATTACAAAACAGAAGAGAGTCACAAGTTTAGAAATCACACTATGGCTGCTTAACGGGAAAGGTGAGGTGGGGTGATGCATAAAACCAGGGTTTCAAATTAGCTCAGATACCGTTCCATAAACAAAATATGTAATAGACAAGACCTACTCCTTGCTCAGTGAACGGGACCAAACACCCCCTATTCACCGCCCAAGAATATATCTGACTAGTAAGAATCTTAAAACCTCTGTACTGAAATCTCTCTGTAAGTGAGTCAAGTGGGTGTAAAGCGGCATAAACACAGCAGTGAAAAGCAGCTAAACCCCACTATAAAAATCAATTACTTTTAAAAACCCGTGAAACAAAGACAGTGAAAGAGAGAGAAATTCTTACAAAATTCGTTCAGGGGCTGTGATGCCACCTGGATTGACCATATCTAGACCTACAGCTGATTCAGACATAAGGGTGGACACTTTTGGGGATGAGAGGTTTGGTGAGGTTGGGTGAGCAAACGCAGACCCTTTAAAGTAATACTGCGTGGTACCCATCCCATGGGTCCCAAATCTCCAGGTTCAAGGGCACCTTCCTACATCGAAAACATGCATGAGAAACCCATAAGATGGTACACCGTGTGATCGGGAAAGGTTTCTAAAACGCACCTCATTTCTCATCTCCTTGTGCTCGGGTTCGCCATTCCAGCCGCTTTCCTAGCAATCTCCCTCCTTGGAGAATCAGCACCTTTAACCTCCTGTTCCGAACAGGTTGCAATTTGTCCTGAGGAGGAACGGGAAGACGGGGAACCAATGAGAGACTAGCTCTGGGTTTTGGGAAAGGCACAGGTCACTCTATTTTCCCATCAGGAAGAAAAATTAACCACAGGCTCAGCCTGCCGCCCGGAAGCAGAATAGGGCCTGAAGCAATCCTGCGCTTTTGCGGCCAGCTCCCAAGAAAGCGAGTTGAAAATTGGAGCTCAGGGGCACTGCAATTCACAAACCTGCAGAGTTATAAATGATAACTCTCGTCCACAAATATATTGAGGGAAGGCAACGAAGAGGATTTGAAAGCAAGGCAGAATTGCAGGAAACAGATTTCAGGAGGGAGATTCGAATCGCCTTTAAAGCACAGGAAAAGCAGCAAAACCTCGACAATGATGCCCTTGGCCAAAAAGGGCGTATGCGTTTTTTCCTGAATATATTCAGGAAAAAACGCATACGCATTTTTTGGCCAACCAAGCAACCTGGAAAGGTAAATCAGCGCTACAAAGAAGTCTCGCTTCCCATCGGTCAAAAGGGCCATGCTGAATAAAGTGTCAAAACCAGAAATGCAGGACAGGCCATGGAGAAACGGGAGCCTTGCTACGCTGATGGGCGGGATGTAAATTGCCAACAGCCACTCTGGAAAGGTGTACGGTGTGTCTTGAAACATCTAAAAAACTCAGCTTAGAGAGCATAGGGCACTTCCACTCATGGCCGTATAAATTGGGAAAACTAAAAATCAGCAAGACACAGGCACCCCAAAGTTTAGGGCTGCTCTCTTGACAAGAACCTCCACTTCGTTACACCTTAAATATCCCAGGAAAGAGAAAAATGGATAAAGAAGTTGTGGTCCTTATGTACAATGGAATATCACTCAGCCATGAAATCTACGTCATAAGGCTCGTAGCAGAATGATGAGTGGATTTAGGTACGACGATTCTACGTGAAATAAGTCACACAGAAAAAGACACTTATCATAAGATATCACTTATAGAGGGAATGTAAAAACCGCTACACTTGAACTGAATTACAAAACAGAAGAGAGTCACACGTTTAGAAAACACACTATGGCTGCTTAACGGAAAAGTGAGGTGGGGTGATGCATAAAACAAGGGTTTCAAATTAGCTCAGATACCGTTCCATAAACCCAATATGTAATAGACAAGACCTACTCCTTGCTCAGTGAACGGGACTCAGCACCCCCTATTCACCGCCCAAGAATATATCTGACTAGTAAGAATCTTAAAACCTATGTGTTGATATCTCTCTGTAAGTGACTCAAGTGGGTGTAAAGCGGCATAAACACAGCAGTGAAAAGCAGCTAAACCCCATTATAAAAATCAATTACTTTTAAAAACCCGTGAAGCAAAGACAGTGAAAGAGAGAGAAATTCTTACAAAATTCGTTCAGGGGCTGTGATGCCACCGGGATTGACCATATCTATACCCAAAGCTGATTGAGACATAAGGGTGGACCCCTTTGGGGGCTTAGAAGTTTGGTGAGGTTGGGTGAGCAAACGCAGACCCTTTAAAGTAATACTGCGTGGTACCCATCCCATGGGTCCCAAATCTCCATGTTCAAAGGCATCATCCTACATCAAAAACATGCATGAGAAACCCAGAAGATGGTACACCGTGTGATCGGGAAAGGTTTCTAAAACGCACCTCATTTCTCATCTCCTTGTGCTCGGGTTCGCCATTCCAGCCGCTTTCCTAGCAATCTCCCTCCTTGGAGAATCAGCACCTTTAACCTCCTGTTCCGTACAGGTTGCAATTTGTCCTGAGGAGGAACGGGAAGAGGGGGAACCAATGAGAGACTAGCTCTAGGTCTTGGGACAGGCACAGCTCACTCTATTTTCCCATCAGGAAGAAGAATTAACCACAGGCTCAGCCTGCCGCCCGGAAGGAGAATAGGGCCTGAAGCAATCCTGCGCTTTTGCGGCCAGCTCCCAAGAAAGCGAGTTGAAAAATGGAGCTCAGGGGCACTGCAATTCACAAACCTGCAGAGTTATAAATGATAACTCTCGTCCACAAATATATTGAGGGAAGGCAACGAAGAGGATTTGGAAGCAAGGCAGAATTGCAGGAAACAGGTTTCAGGAGGGAGATTCGAATCGCCTTTAAAGCACAGGAAAAGCGGCAAAACCTCGACAATGATGCCCTTGGCCAAAAAGGGCGTATGCGTTTTTTCCTGAATATATTCAGGAAAAAACGCATACGCCCTTTTTGGCCAACCAAGCAACCTGCAAAGGCAAATCAGCGCTACAAAGATGTCTCGCTTCCCATCGGTCAAAAGGGCCATGCTGAATAAAGTGTCAAAACCAGAAATGCAGGACAGGCTATGGAGAAACGGGAACCTTGCTACGCTGATGGGCGGGATGTAAATTGGCAACAGCAAATCTGGAGAGGTGTACGGTGTGTGTTGAAACATCTAAAATACTCAGCTTAGAGAGCATAGGGCACTTCCACTCGTGGGCGTATAAATTGGGAAAACTAAAAATCAGCAAGACACAGGCACCCCAAAGTTTAGGGCTGCTCTGTTGACAAGAACCTCTACTTCGTTACACCTTAAATATCCCAGGAAAGAGAAAAATGGATAAAGAAGTTGTGGTCCTTATGTACAATGGAATATCACTCAGCCATGAAATCTACGTCATAAGGCTCGTAGCAGCATGATGAGTGGATTTAGGTATGACGATTCTACGTGAAATAAGTCACACAGAAAAAGACACTTATCATAAGATATCACTTATAGAGGGAATGTAAAAACCGCTACACTTGAACTGAATTACAAAACAGAAGAGAGTCACACGTTTAGAAAACACACTATGGCTGCTTAACGGAAAACTGAGGTGGGGTGATGCATAAAACAAGGGTTTCAAATTAGCTCAGATACCGTTCCATAAACCCAATATGTAATAGACAAGACCTACTCCTTGCTCAGTGAACGGGACTCAGCACCCCCTATTCACCGCCCAAGAATATATCTGACTAGTAAGAATCTTAAAACCTATGTGTTGATATCTCTCTGTAAGTGACTCAAGTGGGTGTAAAGCGGCATAAACACAGCAGTGAAAAGCAGCTAAACCCCATTATAAAAATCAATTACTTTTAAAAACCCGTGAAGCAAAGACAGTGAAAGAGAGAGAAATTCTTACAAAATTCGTTCAGGGGCTGTGATGCCACCTGGATTGACCATATCTAGACCCACAGCTGATTGAGACAAAAGGGTGGACCCCTTTGGGGGCTGAGAGGTTTGGTGAGGTTGGGTGAGCAAACGCAGACCCTTTAAAGTAATACTGCGTGGTACCCATCCCATGGGTCCCAAATCTCCAGGTTCAAAGGCATCATCCTACATCAAATACATGCATGAGAAACCCAGAAGATGGTACACCGTGTGATCGGGAAAGGTTTCTAAAACGCACCTCATTTCTCATCTCCTTGTGCTCGGGTTCGCCATTCCAGCCGCTTTCCTAGCAATCTCCCTCCTTGGAGAATCAGCACCTTTAACCTCCTGTTCCGTACAGGTTGCAATTTGTCCTGAGGAGGAACGGGAAGAGGGGGAACCAATGAGAGACTAGCTCTAGGTCTTGGGACAGGCACAGGTCACTCTATTTTCCCATCAGGAAGAAGAATTAACCACAGGATCAGCCTGCCGCCCGGAAGGAGAATAGGGCCTGAAGCAATCCTGCGCTTTTGCGGCCAGCTCCCAAGAAAGCGAGTTGAAAAATGGAGCTCAGGGGCACTGCAATTCACAAACCTGCAGAGTTATAAATGATAACTCTCGTCCACAAATATATTGAGGGAAGGCAACGAAGAGGATTTGGAAGCAAGGCAGAATTGCAGGAAACAGGTTTCAGGAGGGAGATTCGAATCGCCTTTAAAGCACAGGAAAAGCGGCAAAACCTCGACAATGATGCCCTTGGCCAAAAAGGGCGTATGCGTTTTTTCCTGAATATATTCAGGGAAAAACGCATACGCATTTTTTGGCCAACCAAGCAACCTGGAAAGGTAAATCAGCGCTACAAAGAAGTCTCGCTTCCCATCGGTCAAAAGGGCCATGCTGAATAAAGTGTCAAAACCAGAAATGCAGGACAGGCCATGGAGAAACGGGAGCCTTGCTACGCTGATGGGCGGGATGTAAATTGCCAACAGCCACTCTGGAAAGGTGTACGGTGTGTCTTGAAACATCTAAAAAACTCAGCTTAGAGAGCATAGGGCACTTCCACTCATGGCCGTATAAATTGGGAAAACTAAAAATCAGCAAGACACAGGCACCCCAAAGTTTAGGGCTGCTCTCTTGACAAGAACCTCCACTTCGTTACACCTTAAATATCCCAGGAAAGAGAAAAATGGATAAAGAAGTTGTGGTCCTTATGTACAATGGAATATCACTCAGCCATGAAATCTACGTCATAAGGCTCGTAGCAGAATGATGAGTGGATTTAGGTACGACGATTCTACGTGAAATAAGTCACACAGAAAAAGACACTTATCATAAGATATTACTTATAGAGGGAATGTAAAAACCGCTACACTTGAACTGAATTACAAAACAGAAGAGAGTCACACGTTTAGAAAACACACTATGGCTGCTTAACGGGAAAGGTGAGGTGGGGTGATGCATAAAACAAGGGTTTCAAATTAGTTCAGATACCGTTCCATAAACTCAATATGTAATAGACAAGACCTACTCCTTGCTCAGTGAACGGGACTCAGCACCCCCTATTCACCGCCCAAGAATATATCTGACTAGTAAGAATCTTAAAACCTATGTGTTGATATCTCTCTGTAAGTGACTCAAGTGGGTGTAAAGCGGCATACACACAGCAGTGAAAAGCACCTAAACCCCATTATAAAAATCAATTACTTTTAAAAACCCGTGAAGCAAAGACAGTGAAAGAGAGAGAAATTCTTACAAAATTCGTTCAGGGGCTGTGATGCCACCTGGATTGACCATATCTAGACCCACAGCTGATTGAGACATAAGGGTGGACACTGTTGGGGCTGAGAGGTTTGGTGAGGTTGGGTGAGCAAACGCAGACCCTTTAAAGTAATACTGCGTCGTACCCATCCCATGGGTCCCAAATCTCCAGGTTCAAGGGCACCTTCCTACATCGAAAACATGCATGAGAAACCCAGAAGATGGTACACCATGTGATCGGGAAAGGTTTCTAAAACGCACCTCATTTCTCATCTCCTTGTGCTCGGGTTCGCCATTCCAGCCGCTTTCCTAGCAATCTCCCTCCTTGGAGAATCAGCACCTTTAACCTCCTGTTCCGTACAGGTTGCAATTTGTCCTGAGGAGGAACGGGAAGAGGGGGAACCAATGAGAGACTAGCTCTAGGTCTTGGGACAGGCACAGCTCACACTATTTTCCCATCAGGAAGAAGAATTAACCACAGGCTCAGCCTGTCGCCCGGAACCAAAATAGGGCTTGAAGCAATCCTGCGCTTTTGCGGCCAGCTCCCAAGAAAGCGAGTTGAAAAATGGAGCTAAGGGGCACTGCAATTCACAAACCTGCAGAGTTATAAATAATAACTCTCGTCCACAAATATATTGAGGGAAGGCAACGAAGAGGATTTGAAAGCAAGGCAGAATTGCAGGAAACAGATTTCAGGAGGCAGATTCGAATCGCATTTAAAGCACAGGGAAAGCGGTAAAACCTCGACAATGATGCCCTTGGCCAAAAAGGGCGTATGCGTTTTTTCCTAAATATATTCAGGAAAAAACGCATACACACTTTTTGGCCAACCAATCAACCTGGAAAGGCAAATCAGCGCTACAAAGAAGTCTCGCTTCCCATCGGTCAAAAGGGCCATGCTGAATAAAGTGTCAAAACCAGAAATGCAGGACAGGCCATGGAGAAACGGGAGCCTTGCTACGCTGATGGGCGGGATGTAAATTGGCAACAGCAAATCTGGAGAGGTGTACGGTGTGTGTTGAAACATCTAAAATACTCAGCTTAGAGAGCATAGGGCACTTCCACTCGTGGGCGTATAAATTGGGAAAACTGAAAATCAGCAAGACACAGGCACCCCAATGTTTAGGGCTGCTCTCTTGACAAGAACCTCCACTTCGTTACACCTTAAATATCCCAGGAAAGAGAAAAATGGATAAAGAAGTTGTGGTCCTTATGTACAATGGAATATCACTCAGCCATGAAATCTACGTCATAAGGCTCGTAGCAGCATGATGAGTGGATTTAGGTATGACGATTCTACGTGAAATAAGTCACACAGAAAAAGACACTTATCATAAGATATCACTTATAGAGGGAATGTAAAAACCGCTACACTTGAACTGAATTACAAAACAGAAGAGAGTCACACGTTTAGAAAACACACTATGGCTGCTTAACGGAAAAGTGAGGTGGGGTGATGCATAAAACAAGGGTTTCAAATTAGCTCAGATACCGTTCCATAAACCCAATATGTAATAGACAAGACCTACTCCTTGCTCAGTGAACGGGACTCAGCACCCCCTATTCACCGCCCAAGAATATATCTGACTAGTAAGAATCTTAAAACCTATGTGTTGATATCTCTCTGTAAGTGACTCAAGTGGGTGTAAAGCGGCATAAACACAGCAGTGAAAAGCAGCTAAACCCCATTATAAAAATCAATTACTTTTAAAAACCCGTGAAGCAAAGACAGTGAAAGAGAGAGAAATTCTTACAAAATTCGTTCAGGGGCTGTGATGCCACCGGGATTGACCATATCTATACCCAAAGCTGATTGAGACATAAGGGTGGACCCCTTTGGGGGCTTAGAAGTTTGGTGAGGTTGGGTGAGCAAACGCAGACCCTTTAAAGTAATACTGCGTGGTACCCATCCCATGGGTCCCAAATCTCCATGTTCAAAGGCATCATCCTACATCAAAAACATGCATGAGAAACCCAGAAGATGGTACACCGTGTGATCGGGAAAGGTTTCTAAAACGCACCTCATTTCTCATCTCCTTGTGCTCGGGTTCGCCATTCCAGCCGCTTTCCTAGCAATCTCCCTCCTTGGAGAATCAGCACCTTTAACCTCCTGTTCCGTACAGGTTGCAATTTGTCCTGAGGAGGAACGGGAAGAGGGGGAACCAATGAGAGACTAGCTCTAGGTCTTGGGACAGGCACACCTCACTCTATTTTCCCATCAGGAAGAAGAATTAACCACAGGCTCAGCCTGCCGCCCGGAAGGAGAATAGGGCCTGAAGCAATCCTGCGCTTTTGCGGCCAGCTCCCAAGAAAGCGAGTTGAAAAATGGAGCTCAGGGGCACTGCAATTCACAAACCTGCAGAGTTATAAATGATAACTCTCGTCCACAAATATATTGAGGGAAGGCAACGAAGAGGATTTGGAAGCAAGGCAGAATTGCAGGAAACAGGTTTCAGGAGGGAGATTCGAATCGCCTTTAAAGCACAGGAAAAGCGGCAAAACCTCGACAATGATGCCCTTGGCCAAAAAGGGCGTATGCGTTTTTTCCTGAATATATTCAGGAAAAAACGCATACGCCCTTTTTGGCCAACCAAGCAACCTGCAAAGGCAAATCAGCGCTACAAAGCTGTCTCGCTTCCCATCGGTCAAAAGGGCCATGCTGAATAAAGTGTCAAAACCAGAAATGCAGGACAGGCTATGGAGAAACGGGAACCTTGCTACGCTGATGGGCGGGATGTAAATTGGCAACAGCAAATCTGGAGAGGTGTACGGTGTGTGTTGAAACATCTAAAATACTCAGCTTAGAGAGCATAGGGCACTTCCACTCGTGGGCGTATAAATTGGGAAAACTAAAAATCAGCAAGGCACAGGCACCCCAAAGTTTAGGGCTGCTCTGTTGACAAGAACCTCTACTTCGTTACACCTTAAATATCCCAGGAAAGAGAAAGATGGATAAAGAAGTTGTGGTCCTTATGTACAATGGAATATCACTCAGCCATGAAATCTACGTCATAAGGCTCGTAGCAGCATGATGAGTGGATTTAGGTATGACGATTCTACGTGAAATAAGTCACACAGAAAAAGACACTTATCATAAGATATCACTTATAGAGGGAATGTAAAAACCGCTACACTTGAACTGAATTACAAAACAGAAGAGAGTCACACGTTTAGAAAACACACTATGGCTGCTTAACGGAAAACTGAGGTGGGGTGATGCATAAAACAAGGGTTTCAAATTAGCTCAGATACCGTTCCATAAACCCAATATGTAATAGACAAGACCTACTCCTTGCTCAGTGAACGGGACTCAGCACCCCCTATTCACCGCCCAAGAATATATCTGACTAGTAAGAATCTTAAAACCTATGTGTTGATATCTCTCTGTAAGTGACTCAAGTGGGTGTAAAGCGGCATAAACACAGCAGTGAAAAGCAGCTAAACCCCATTATAAAAATCAATTACTTTTAAAAACCCGTGAAGCAAAGACAGTGAAAGAGAGAGAAATTCTTACAAAATTCGTTCAGGGGCTGTGATGCCACCTGGATTGACCATATCTAGACCCACAGCTGATTGAGACATAAGGGTGGACCCCTTTGGGGGCTGAGAGGTTTGGTGAGGTTGGGTGAGCAAACGCAGACCCTTTAAAGTAATACTGCGTGGTACCCATCCCATGGGTCCCAAATCTCCAGGTTCAAAGGCATCATCCTACATCAAAAACATGCATGAGAAACCCAGAAGATGGTACACCGTGTGATCGGGAAAGGTTTCTAAAACGCACCTCATTTCTCATCTCCTTGTGCTCGGGTTCGCCATTCCAGCCGCTTTCCTAGCAATCTCCCTCCTTGGAGAATCAGCACCTTTAACCTCCTGTTCCGTACAGGTTGCAATTTGTCCTGAGGAGGAACGGGAAGAGGGGGAACCAATGAGAGACTAGCTCTAGGTCTTGGGACAGGCACAGGTCACTCTATTTTCCCATCAGGAAGAAGAATTAACCACAGGATCAGCCTGCCGCCCGGAAGGAGAATAGGGCCTGAAGCAATCCTGCGCTTTTGCGGCCAGCTCCCAAGAAAGCGAGTTGAAAAATGGAGCTCAGGGGCACTGCAATTCACAAACCTGCAGAGTTATAAATGATAACTCTCGTCCACAAATATATTGAGGGAAGGCAACGAAGAGGATTTGGAAGCAAGGCAGAATTGCAGGAAACAGGTTTCAGGAGGGAGATTCGAATCGCCTTTAAAGCACAGGAAAAGCGGCAAAACCTCGACAATGATGCCCTTGGCCAAAAAGGGCGTATGCGTTTTTTCCTGAATATATTCAGGAAAAAACGCATACGCCCTTTTTGGCCAACCAAGCAACCTGCAAAGGCAAATCAGCACTACAAAGATGTCTCGCTTCCCATCGGTCAAAAGGGCCATGCTGAATAAAGTGTCAAAACCAGAAATGCAGGACAGGCTATGGAGAAACGGGAACCTTGCTACGCTGATGGGCGGGATGTAAATTGGCAACAGCAAATCTGGAGAGGTGTACGGTGTGTGTTGAAACATCTAAAATACTCAGGTTAGAGAGCATAGGGCACTTCCACTCGTGGGCGTATAAATTGGGAAAACTAAAAATCAGCAAGACACAGGCACCCCAAAGTTTAGGGCTGCTCTGTTGACAAGAACCTCTACTTCGTTACACCTTAAATATCCCAGGAAAGAGAAAGATGGATAAAGAAGTTGTGGTCCTTATGTACAATGGAATATCACTCAGCCATGAAATCAACGTCATAAGGCTCGTAGCAGCATGATGAGTGGATTTAGGTACGACGATTCTACGTGAAATAAGTCACACAGAAAAAGACACTTATAATAAGATATCACTTATAGAGGGAATGTAAAAACCGCTACACTTGAACTGAATTACAAAACAGAAGAGAGTCACACATTTAGAAAACACGCTATGGCTGCTTAACGGGAAAGGTGAGGTGGGGTGATGCATAAAACAAGGGTTTCAAATTAGTTCAGATACCGTTCCATAAACTCAATATGTAATAGACAAGACCTACTCCTTGCTCAGTGAACGGGACTCAGCACCCCCTATTCACCGCCCAAGAATATATCTGACTAGTAAGAATCTTAAAACCTATGTGTTGATATCTCTCTGTAAGTGACTCAAGTGGGTGTAAAGCGGCATACACACAGCAGTGAAAAGCACCTAAACCCCATTATAAAAATCAATTACTTTTAAAAACCCTTGAAGCAAAGACAGTGAAAGAGAGAGAAATTCTTACAAAATTCGTTCAGGGGCTGTGATGCCACCTGGATTGACCATATCTAGACCCACAGCTGATTCAGACATAAGGGTGGACACTCCTGGGGCTGAGAGGTTTGGTGAGGTTGGGTGAGCAAACGCAGACCCTTTAAAGTAATACTGCGTCGTACCCATCCCATGGGTCCCAAATCTCCAGGTTCAAGGGCACCTTCCTACATCGAAAACATGCATGAGAAACCCAGAAGATGGTACACCGTGTGATCGGGAAAGGTTTCTAAAACGCACCTCATTTCTCATCTCCTTGTGCTCGGGTTCGCCATTCCAGCCGCTTTCCTAGCAATCTCCCTCCTTGGAGAATCAGCACCTTTAACCTCCTGTTCCGTACAGGTTGCAATTTGTCCTGAGGAGGAACGGGAAGAGGGGGAACCAATGAGAGACTAGCTCTAGGTCTTGGGACAGGCACAGCTCACACTATTTTCCCATCAGGAAGAAGAATTAAACACAGGCTCAGCCTGCCGCCCGGAACCAAAATAGGGCCTGAAGCAATCCTGCGCTTTTGCGGCCAGCTCCCAAGAAAGCGAGTTGAAAATGGAGCTAAGGGGCACTGCAATTCACAAACCTGCAGAGTTATAAATAATAACTCTCGTCCACAAATATATTGAGGGAAGGCAACGAAGAGGATTTGAAAGCAAGGCAGAATTGCAGGAAACAGATTTCAGGAGGCAGATTCGAATCGCCTTTAAAGCACAGGGAAAGCGGCAAAACCTCGACAATGATGCCCTTGGCCAAAAAGGGCGTATGCGTTTTTTCCTGAATATATTCAGGAAAAAACGCATACGCCCTTTTTGGCCAACCAATCAACCTGCAAAGGCAAATCAGTGCTACAAAGAAGTCTCGCTTCCCATCGGTCAAAAGGGCCATGCTGAATAAAGTGTCAAAACCAGAAATGCAGGACAGGCCATGGAGATACGGGAACCTTGCTACGCTGATGGGCGGGATGTAAATTGCCAACAGCCACTCTGGAGAGGTGTATGGTGTGTCTTGAAACATCTAAAAAACTCAGCTTAGAGAGCATAGGGCACTTCCACTCGTGGGCGTATAAATTGGGAAAACTGTAAATCAGAAAGACACAGGCACCCCAATGTTTACGGCTGCTCTGTTGACAAGAACCTCCACTTCGTTACACCTTAAATATCCCAGGAAAGAGAAAAATGGATAAAGAAGTTGTGGTCCTTATGTACAATGGAATATCACTCAGCCATGAAATCTACGTCATAAGGCTCGTAGCAGCATGATGAGTGGATTTAGGTTTGACGATTCTACGTGAAATAAGTCACACAGAAAAAGACACTTATCATAAGATATCACTTATAGAGGGAATGTAAAAACCGCTACACTTGAACTGAATTACAAAACAGAAGAGAGTCACACGTTTAGAAAACACACTATGGCTGCTTAACGGAAAAGTGAGGTGGGGTGATGCATAAAACAAGGGTTTCAAATTAGCTCAGATACCGTTCCATAAACCCAATATGTAATAGACAAGACCTACTCCTTGCTCAGTGAACGGGACTCAGCACCCCCTATTCACCGCCCAAGAATATATCTGACTAGTAAGAATCTTAAAACCTATGTGTTGATATCTCTCTGTAAGTGACTCAAGTGGGTGTAAAGCGGCATAAACACAGCAGTGAAAAGCAGCTAAACCCCATTATAAAAATCAATTACTTTTAAAAACCCGTGAAGCAAAGACAGTGAAAGAGAGAGAAATTCTTACAAAATTCGTTCAGGGGCTGTGATGCCACCGGGATTGACCATATCTATACCCACAGCTGATTGAGACATAAGGGTGGACCCTTTTGGGGGCTTAGAAGTTTGGTGAGGTTGGGTGAGCAAACGCAGACCCTTTAAAGTAATACTGCGTGGTACCCATCCCATGGGTCCCAAATCTCCAGGTTCAAAGGCATCATCCTGCATCAAAAACATGCATGAGAAACCCAGAAGATGGTACACCGTGTGATCGGGAAAGGTTTCTAAAACGCACCTCATTTCTCATCTCCTTGTGCTCGGGTTCGCCATTCCAGCCGCTTTCCTAGCAATCTCCCTCCTTGGAGAATCAGCACCTTTAACCTCCTGTTCCGTACAGGTTGCAATTTGTCCTGAGGAGGAACGGGAAGAGGGGGAACCAATGAGAGACTAGCTCTAGGTCTTGGGACAGGCACACCTCACTCTATTTTCCCATCAGGAAGAAGAATTAACCACAGGCTCAGCCTGCCGCCCGGAAGGAGAATAGGGCCTGAAGCAATCCTGCGCTTTTGCGGCCAGCTCCCAAGAAAGCGAGTTGAAAAATGGAGCTCAGGGGCACTGCAATTCACAAACCTGCAGAGTTATAAATGATAACTCTCGTCCACAAATATATTGAGGGAAGGCAACAAAGAGGATTTGGAAGCAAGGCAGAATTGCAGGAAACAGGTTTCAGGAGGGAGATTCGAATCGCCTTTAAAGCACAGGAAAAGCGGCAAAACCTCGACAATGATGCCCTTGGCCAAAAAGGGCGTATGCGTTTTTTCCTGAATATATTCAGGAAAAAACGCATACGCCCTTTTTGGCCAACCAAGCAACCTGGAAAGGCAAATCAGCGCTACAAAGAAGTCTCGCTTCCCATCGGTCAAAAGGGCCTTGCTGAATAAAGTGTCAAAACCAGAAATGCAGGACAGGCCATGGAGAAACGGGAGCCTTGCTACACTGATGGGCGGGATGTAAATTGGCAACAGCCACTCTGGAGAGGTGTACGGTGTGTCTTGAAACATCTAAAAAACTCAGCTTAGAGAGCATAGGGCAATTCCACTCATGGGCGTATAAATTGGAAAAACTAAAAATCAGCAAGACACAGGCACCCCTATGTTTATGGCTGCTCTGTTGACAAGAACCTCCACTTCGTTACACCTTAAATATCCCAGGAAAGAGAAAAATGGATAAAGAAGTTGTGGTCCTTATGTACAATGGAATATCACTCAGCCATGAAATCAACGTCATAAGGCTCGGTGCAGCATGATGAGTGGATTTAGGTACGACGATTCTACGTGAAATAAGTCACACAGAAAAAGACACATATCATAAGATATCACTTATAGAGGGAATGTAAAAACCGCTACACTTGAACTGAATTACAAAACAGAAGAGAGTCACACGTTTAGAAAACACACTACGGCTGCTTAACGGGAAAGGTGAGGTGGGGTGATGCATAAAACCATGGTTTCAAATTAGCTCAGATACCGTTCCATAAACCCAATATGTAATAGACAAGACCTACTCCTTGCTCAGTGAACGGGACTCAACACCCGCTATTCACCGCCCAAGAATATATCTGACTAGTAAGAATCTTAAACCCTGTGTGTTGATATCTCTCTGTAAGGGACTCAAGTGGGTGTAAAGTGGCATAAACACAGCAGTCAAAAGCAGCTAAACCCCATTATAAAAATCAATTACTTTTAAAAACCCGTGAAGCAAAGACAGTGAAAGAGAGAGAAATTCTTACAAAATTCGTTCAGGGGCTGTGATGCCACCTGAGTTGACCATATCTAGACCCACAGCTGATTGAGACATAAGGGTGGACCCCTTTTAGGGCTGAGAGGTTTGGTGAGGTTGGGTGAGCAAACACAGACCCTTTAAAGTAATACTGCGTGGTACCCATCCCATGGGTCCCAAATCTCCAGGTTCAAGGGCATCTTCCTACATCGAAAACATGCATGAGAAACCCAGAAGATGGTACACCGTGTGATCGGGAAAGGTTTCTAAAACGCACCTCATTTCTCATCTGCTTGTGCTCGGGTTCGCCATTCCAGCCGCTTTCCTAGCAATCTCCCTCCTTGGAGAATCAGCACCTTTAACCTCCTGTTCCGTACAGGTTGCAATTTGTCCTGAGGAGGAACGGGAAGAGGGGGAACCAATGAGAGACTAGCTCTAGGTGTTGGGACAGGCACAGGTCACTCTATTTTCCCTTCAGGAAGAAGAATTAACCACAGGCTCAGCCTGCCGCCCCTAAGGAGAATAGGGCCTGAAGCAATCCTGCGCTTTTGCGGCCAGCTCCCAAGAAAGCGAGTTGAAAAATGGAGCTCAGGGGCACTGCAATTCACAAACCTACAGAGTTATAAATGATAACTCCCGTCCACAAATATATTGAGGGAAGGCAACGAAGAGGATTTGAAAGCAAGGCAGAATTGCAGGAAACAGATTTAAGGAGGGAGATTCGAATCGCCTTAAAGCACAGGAAAAGCGGCAAAACCTCGACAATGATGCCCTTGGCCAAAAACGGCGTATGCGTTTTTTCCTGAATATATTCAGGAAAAAACGCATACGCCCTTTTTGGCCAACCAAGCAACCTGGAAAGGCAAATCAGCGCTACAAAGAAGTCTCGCTTCCCATCGGTCAAAAGGGCCATGCTGAATAAAGTGTCAAAACCAGCAATGCAGGACAGGCCATGGAGAAACGGGAGCCTTGCTACGCTGATGGGCGGGATGTAAATTGCCAACAGCCACTCTGGAGAGGTGTACGGTGTGTCTTGAAACATCTAAAAAACTCAGCTTAGAGAGCATAGGGCACTTCCACCCATGGGCGTATAAATTGGGAAAACTAAAAATCAGCAAGACACAGGCACCCCAAAGTTTAGGGCTGCTCTGTTGACAAGAACCTCCACTTCGTCACACCTTAAATATCCCAAGAAAGAGAAAAATGGATAAAGAAGTTGTGGTCCTTATGTACAATGGAATATCACTCAGCCATGAAATCTACGTCATACGGCTCGTAGCAGCATGATGAGTGGATTTAGGTACGACGATTCTACGTGAAATAAGTCACACAGAAAAAGACACTTATCATAAGATATCACTTACAGAGGGAATGTAAAAACCGCTACACTTGAACTGAATTACAAAACAGAAGAGAGTCACACGTTTAGAAAACACACTATGGCTGCTTAACGGGAAAGGTGAGGTGGGTGATGCATAAAACAAGGGTTTCAAATTAGCTCAGATACCGTTCCATAAACCCAATATGTAATAGACAAGACCTACTCCTTGCTCAGTGAACGGGACTCAACACCCCCTATTCACCACCCAAGAATATATCTGACTAGTAAGAATCTTAAAACTTATGTGTTGATATCTCTCTGTAAGTGACTCAAGTGGGTGTAAAGCGGCATAAACACAGCACTGAAAAGCAGCTAAACGCCATTATAAAAATCAATTACTTTTAAAAACCCGTGAAGCAAAGACAGTGAAAGAGAGAGAAATTCTTAGAAAATTCGTTCAGGGGCTGTGATGCCACCTGGATTGACCATATCTAGACCCACAGCTGATTGAGACATAAGGGTGGACCCCTTTAAGGGCTGAGAGGTTTGGTGAGGTTGGGTGAGCAAACGCAGACTCTTGAAAGTAATACTGCGTGGTACCCATCCCATGGGTCCCAAATCTCCAGGTTCAAGGGCATCTTCCTACATCGAAAACATGCATGAGAAACCCAGAAGATGGTACACCGTGTGATCGGGAAAGGCTTCTAAAACGCACCTCATTTCTCATCTCCTTGTGCTCGGGTTCGCCATTCCAGCCGCTTTCCTCGCAATCTCCCTCCTTGGAGAATCAGCACCTTTAACCTCCTGTTCTGTACACGTTGCAATTTGTCCTGAGGAGGAACGGAAAGAGGGGGAACCAATGAGAGACTAGCTCTAGGTCTTGGAACAGGCACAGGTCACTCTATTTTCCCTTCAGGAAGAAGAATTAACCACAGGCTCAGCCTGCCGCCCCTAAGGAGAATAGGGCCTGAAGCAATCCTGCACATTTGCGGCCAGCTCCCAAGAAAGCGAGTTGAAAAATGGAGCTCAGGGGAACTGCAATTCACAAACCTGCAGAGTTATAAATGATAACTCTCGTCCACAAATATACTGAGGGAAGGCAACGAAGAGGATTTGAAAGCAAGGCAGAATTGCAGGAAACAGGTTTCAGGAGGAGGATTCGAATCGCCTTTAAAGCACAGGAAAAGCGGCAAAACCTCGACAATGATGCCCTTGGCCAAAAAGGGCGTATGCGTTTTTTCCTGAATATATTCAGGGAAAAACGCATACGCATTTTTTGGCCAACCAAGCAACCTGGAAAGGTAAATCAGCGCTACAAAGAAGTCTCGCTTCCCATCGGTCAAAAGGGCCATGCTGAATAAAGTGTCAAAACCAGAAATGCAGGACAGGCCATGGAGAAACGGGAGCCTTGCTACGCTGATGGGCGGGATGTAAATTGCCAACAGCCACTCTGGAAAGGTGTACGGTGTGTCTTGAAACATCTAAAAAACTCAGCTTAGAGAGCATAGGGCACTTCCACTCATGGCCGTATAAATTGGGAAAACTAAAAATCAGCAAGACACAGGCACCCCAAAGTTTAGGGCTGCTCTCTTGACAAGAACCTCCACTTCGTTACACCTTAAATATCCCAGGAAAGAGAAAAATGGATAAAGAAGTTGTGGTCCTTATGTACAATGGAATATCACTCAGCCATGAAATCTACGTCATAAGGCTCGTAGCAGAATGATGAGTGGATTTAGGTACGACGATTCTACGTGAAATAAGTCACACAGAAAAAGACACTTATCATAAGATATCACTTATAGAGGGAATGTAAAAACCGCTACACTTGAACTGAATTACAAAACAGAAGAGAGTCACACGTTTAGAAAACACACTATGGCTGCTTAACGGGAAAGGTGAGGTGGGGTGATGCATAAAACAAGGGTTTCAAATTAGTTCAGATACCGTTCCATAAACTCAATATGTAATAGACAAGACCTACTCCTTGCTCAGTGAACGGGACTCAGCACCCCCTATTCACCGCCCAAGAATATATCTGACTAGTAAGAATCTTAAAACCTATGTGTTGATATCTCTCTGTAAGTGACTCAAGTGGGTGTAAAGCGGCATACACACAGCAGTGAAAAGCACCTAAACCCCATTATAAAAATCAATTACTTTTAAAAACCCGTGAAGCAAAGACAGTGAAAGAGAGAGAAATTCTTACAAAATTCGTTCAGGGGCTGTGATGCCACCTGGATTGACCATATCTAGACCCACAGCTGATTGAGACATAAGGGTGGACACTGTTGGGGCTGAGAGGTTTGGTGAGGTTGGGTGAGCAAACGCAGACCCTTTAAAGTAATACTGCGTCGTACCCATCCCATGGGTCCCAAATCTCCAGGTTCAAGGGCACCTTCCTACATCGAAAACATGCATGAGAAACCCAGAAGATGGTACACCATGTGATCGGGAAAGGTTTCTAAAACGCACCTCATTTCTCATCTCCTTGTGCTCGGGTTCGCCATTCCAGCCGCTTTCCTAGCAATCTCCCTCCTTGGAGAATCAGCACCTTTAACCTCCTGTTCCGTACAGGTTGCAATTTGTCCTGAGGAGGAACGGGAAGAGGGGGAACCAATGAGAGACTAGCTCTAGGTCTTGGGACAGGCACAGCTCACACTATTTTCCCATCAGGAAGAAGAATTAACCACAGGCTCAGCCTGTAGCCCGGAACCAAAATAGGGCTTGAAGCAATCCTGCGCTTTTGCGGCCAGCTCCCAAGAAAGCGAGTTGAAAAATGGAGCTAAGGGGCACTGCAATTCACAAACCTGCAGAGTTATAAATAATAACTCTCGTCCACAAATATATTGAGGGAAGGCAACGAAGAGGATTTGAAAGCAAGGCAGAATTGCAGGAAACAGATTTCAGGAGGCAGATTCGAATCGCATTTAAAGCACAGGGAAAGCGGTAAAACCTCGACAATGATGCCCTTGGCCAAAAAGGGCGTATGCGTTTTTTCCTAAATATATTCAGGAAAAAACGCATACACACTTTTTGGCCAACCAATCAACCTGGAAAGGCAAATCAGCGCTACAAAGAAGTCTCGCTTCCCATCGGTCAAAAGGGCCATGCTGAATAAAGTGTCAAAACCAGAAATGCAGGACAGGCCATGGAGAAACGGGAGCCTTGCTACGCTGATGGGCGGGATGTAAATTGGCAACAGCAAATCTGGAGAGGTGTACGGTGTGTGTTGAAACATCTAAAATACTCAGCTTAGAGAGCATAGGGCACTTCCACTCGTGGGCGTATAAATTGGGAAAACTGAAAATCAGCAAGACACAGGAAGCCCAATGTTTAGGGCTGCTCTCTTGACAAGAACCTCCACTTCGTTACACCTTAAATATCCCAGGAAAGAGAAAAATGGATAAAGAAGTTGTGGTCCTTATGTACAATGGAATATCACTCAGCCATGAAATCTACGTCATAAGGCTCGTAGCAGCATGATGAGTGGATTTAGGTATGACGATTCTACGTGAAATAAGTCACACAGAAAAAGACACTTATCATAAGATATCACTTATAGAGGGAATGTAAAAACCGCTACACTTGAACTGAATTACAAAACAGAAGAGAGTCACACGTTTAGAAAACACACTATGGCTGCTTAACGGAAAAGTGAGGTGGGGTGATGCATAAAACAAGGGTTTCAAATTAGCTCAGATACCGTTCCATAAACCCAATATGTAATAGACAAGACCTACTCCTTGCTCAGTGAACGGGACTCAGCACCCCCTATTCACCGCCCAAGAATATATCTGACTAGTAAGAATCTTAAAACCTATGTGTTGATATCTCTCTGTAAGTGACTCAAGTGGGTGTAAAGCGGCATAAACACAGCAGTGAAAAGCAGCTAAACCCCATTATAAAAATCAATTACTTTTAAAAACCCGTGAAGCAAAGACAGTGAAAGAGAGAGAAATTCTTACAAAATTCGTTCAGGGGCTGTGATGCCACCTGGATTGACCATATCTAGACCCACAGCTGATTGAGACATAAGGGTGGACCCCTTTGGGGGCTGAGAGTTTTGGTGAGGTTGGGTGAGCAAACGCAGACCCTTTAAAGTAATACTGCGTGGTACCCATCCCATGGGTCCCAAATCTCCAGGTTCAAAGGCATCATCCTACATCAAAAACATGCATGAGAAACCCAGAAGATGGTACACCGTGTGATCGGGAAAGGTTTCTAAAACGCACCTCATTTCTCATCTCCTTGTGCTCGGGTTCGCCATTCCAGCCGCTTTCCTAGCAATCTCCCTCCTTGGAGAATCAGCACCTTTAACCTCCTGTTCCGTACAGGTTGCAATTTGTCCTGAGGAGGAACGGGAAGAGGGGGAACCAATGAGAGACTAGCTCTAGGTCTTGGGACAGGCACAGGTCACTCTATTTTCCCATCAGGAAGAAGAATTAACCACAGGCTCAGCCTGCCGCCCGGAAGGAGAATAGGGCCTGAAGCAATCCTGCGCTTTTGCGGCCAGCTCCCAAGAAAGCGAGTTGAAAAATGGAGCTCAGGGGCACTGCAATTCACAAACCTGCAGAGTTATAAATGATAACTCTCGTCCACAAATATATTGAGGGAAGGCAACGAAGAGGATTTGGAAGCAAGGCAGAATTGCAGGAAACAGGTTTCAGGAGGGAGATTCGAATCGCCTTTAAAGCACAGGAAAAGCGGCAAAACCTCGACAATGATGCCCTTGGCCAAAAAGGGCGTATGCGTTTTTTCCTGAATATATTCAGGAAAAAACGCATACGCCCTTTTTGGCCAACCAAGCAACCTGCAAAGGCAAATCAGCACTACAAAGATGTCTCGCTTCCCATCGGTCAAAAGGGCCATGCTGAATAAAGTGTCAAAACCAGAAATGCAGGACAGGCTATGGAGAAACGGGAACCTTGCTACGCTGATGGGCGGGATGTAAATTGGCAACAGCAAATCTGGAGAGGTGTACGGTGTGTGTTGAAACATCTAAAATACTCAGCTTAGAGAGCATAGGGCACTTCCACTCGTGGGCGTATAAATTGGGAAAACTAAAAATCAGCAAGACACAGGCACCCCAAAGTTTAGGGCTGCTCTGTTGACAAGAACCTCTACTTCGTTACACCTTAAATATCCCAGGAAAGAGAAAGATGGATAAAGAAGTTGTGGTCCTTATGTACAATGGAATATCACTCAGCCATGAAATCAACGTCATAAGGCTCGTAGCAGCATGATGAGTGGATTTAGGTACGACGATTCTACGTGAAATAAGTCACACAGAAAAAGACACTTATAATAAGATATCACTTATAGAGGGAATGTAAAAACCGCTACACTTGAACTGAATTACAAAACAGAAGAGAGTCACACATTTAGAAAACACGCTATGGCTGCTTAACGGGAAAGGTGAGGTGGGGTGATGCATAAAACAAGGGTTTCAAATTAGTTCAGATACCGTTCCATAAACTCAATATGTAATAGACAAGACCTACTCCTTGCTCAGTGAACGGGACTCAGCACCCCCTATTCACCGCCCAAGAATATATCTGACTAGTAAGAATCTTAAAACCTATGTGTTGATATCTCTCTGTAAGTGACTCAAGTGGGTGTAAAGCGGCATACACACAGCAGTGAAAAGCACCTAAACCCCATTATAAAAATCAATTACTTTTAAAAACCCTTGAAGCAAAGACAGTGAAAGAGAGAGAAATTCTTACAAAATTCGTTCAGGGGCTGTGATGCCACCTGGATTGACCATATCTAGACCCACAGCTGATTCAGACATAAGGGTGGACACTCCTGGGGCTGAGAGGTTTGGTGAGGTTGGGTGAGCAAACGCAGACCCTTTAAAGTAATACTGCGTCGTACCCATCCCATGGGTCCCAAATCTCCAGGTTCAAGGGCACCTTCCTACATCGAAAACATGCATGAGAAACCCAGAAGATGGTACACCGTGTGATCGGGAAAGGTTTCTAAAACGCACCTCATTTCTCATCTCCTTGTGCTCGGGTTCGCCATTCCAGCCGCTTTCCTAGCAATCTCCCTCCTTGGAGAATCAGCACCTTTAACCTCCTGTTCCGTACAGGTTGCAATTTGTCCTGAGGAGGAACGGGAAGAGGGGGAACCAATGAGAGACTAGCTCTAGGTCTTGGGACAGGCACAGCTCACACTATTTTCCCATCAGGAAGAAGAATTAACCACAGGCTCAGCCTGCCGCCCGGAACCAAAATAGGGCCTGAAGCAATCCTGCGCTTTTGCGGCCAGCTCCCAAGAAAGCGAGTTGAAAAATGGAGCTAAGGGGCACTGCAATTCACAAACCTGCAGAGTTATAAATAATAACTCTCGTCCACAAATATATTGAGGGAAGGCAACGAAGAGGATTTGAAAGCAAGGCAGAATTGCAGGAAACAGATTTCAGGAGGCAGATTCGAATCGCCTTTAAAGCACAGGGAAAGCGGCAAAACCTCGACAATGATGCCCTTGGCCAAAAAGGGCGTATGCGTTTTTTCCTGAATATATTCAGGAAAAAACGCATACGCCCTTTTTGGCCAACCAATCAACCTGCAAAGGCAAATCAGTGCTACAAAGAAGTCTCGCTTCCCATCGGTCAAAAGGGCCATGCTGAATAAAGTGTCAAAACCAGAAATGCAGGACAGGCCATGGAGATACGGGAACCTTGCTACGCTGATGGGCGGGATGTAAATTGCCAACAGCCACTCTGGAGAGGTGTATGGTGTGTCTTGAAACATCTAAAAAACTCAGCTTAGAGAGCATAGGGCACTTACACTCGTGGGCGTATAAATTGGGAATACTGTAAATCAGCAAGACACAGGCACCCCAATGTTTACGGCTGCTCTGTTGACAAGAACCTCCACTTCGTTACACCTTAAATATCCCAGGAAAGAGAAAAATGGATAAAGAAGTTGTGGTCCTTATGTACAATGGAATATCACTCAGCCATGAAATCTACGTCATAAGGTTCGTAGCAGCATGATGAGTGGATTTAGGTTTGACGAATCTACGTGAAATAAGTCACACAGAAAAAGACACTTATCATAAGATATCACTTATAGAGGGAATGTAAAAACCGCTACACTTGAACTGAATTACAAAACAGAAGAGAGTCACACGTTTAGAAAACACACTATGGCTGCTTAACGGAAAAGTGAGGTGGGGTGATGCATAAAACAAGGGTTTCAAATTAGCTCAGATACCGTTCCATAAACCCAATATGTAATAGACAAGACCTACTCCTTGCTCAGTGAACGGGACTCAGCACCCCCTATTCACCGCCCAAGAATATATCTGACTAGTAAGAATCTTAAAACCTATGTGTTGATATCTCTCTGTAAGTGACTCAAGTGGGTGTAAAGCGGCATATACACAGCAGTGAAAAGCAGCTAAACCCCATTATAAAAATCAATTACTTTTAAAAACCCGTGAAGCAAAGACAGTGAAAGAGAGAGAAATTCTTACAAAATTCGTTCAGGGGCTGTGATGCCACCGGGATTGACCATATCTATACCCACAGCTGATTGAGACATAAGGGTGGACCCTTTTGGGGGCTTAGAAGTTTGGTGAGGTTGGGTGAGCAAACGCAGACCCTTTAAAGTAATACTGCGTGGTACCCATCCCATGGGTCCCAAATCTCCAGGTTCAAAGGCATCATCCTACATCAAAAACATGCATGAGAAACCCAGAAGATGGTACACCGTGTGATCGGGAAAGGTTTCTAAAACGCACCTCATTTCTCATCTCCTTGTGCTCGGGTTCGCCATTCCAGCCGCTTTCCTAGCAATCTCCCTCCTTGGAGAATCAGCACCTTTAACCTCCTGTTCCGTACAGGTTGCAATTTGTCCTGAGGAGGAACGGGAAGAGGGGGAACCAATGAGAGACTAGCTCTAGGTCTTGGGACAGGCACACCTCACTCTATTTTCCCATCAGGAAGAAGAATTAACCACAGGCTCAGCCTGCCGCCCGGAAGGAGAATAGGGCCTGAAGCAATCCTGCGCTTTTGCGGCCAGCTCCCAAGAAAGCGAGTTGAAAAATGGAGCTCAGGGGCACTGCAATTCACAAACCTGCAGAGTTATAAATGATAACTCTCGTCCACAAATATATTGAGGGAAGGCAACAAAGAGGATTTGGAAGCAAGGCAGAATTGCAGGAAACAGGTTTCAGGAGGGAGATTCGAATCGCCTTTAAAGCACAGGAAAAGCGGCAAAACCTCGACAATGATGCCCTTGGCCAAAAAGGGCGTATGCGTTTTTTCCTGAATATATTCAGGAAAAAACGCATACGCCCTTTTTGGCCAACCAAGCAACCTGGAAAGGCAAATCAGCGCTACAAAGAAGTCTCGCTTCCCATCGGTCAAAAGGGCCTTGCTGAATAAAGTGTCAAAACCAGAAATGCAGGACAGGCCATGGAGAAACGGGAGCCTTGCTACACTGATGGGCGGGATGTAAATTGGCAACAGCCACTCTGGAGAGGTGTACGGTGTGTCTTGAAACATCTAAAAAACTCAGCTTAGAGAGCATAGGGCAATTCCACTCATGGGCGTATAAATTGGAAAAACTAAAAATCAGCAAGACACAGGCACCCCTATGTTTATGGCTGCTCTGTTGACAAGAACCTCCACTTCGTTACACCTTAAATATCCCAGGAAAGAGAAAAATGGATAAAGAAGTTGTGGTCCTTATGTACAATGGAATATCACTCAGCCATGAAATCAACGTCATAAGGCTCGGTGCAGCATGATGAGTGGATTTAGGTACGACGATTCTACGTGAAATAAGTCACACAGAAAAAGACACTTATCATAAGATATCACTTATAGAGAGAATGTAAAAACCGCTACACTTGAACTGAATTACAAAACAGAAGAGAGTCACACGTTTAGAAAACACACTACGGCTGCTTAACGGGAAAGGTGAGGTGGGGTGATGCATAAAACCATGGTTTCAAATTAGCTCAGATACCGTTCCATAAACCCAATATGTAATAGACAAGACCTACTCCTTGCTCAGTGATCGGGACTCAACACCCCCTATTCACCGCCCAAGAATATATCGGACTAGTAAGAATCTTAAAACCTATGTGTTGATAGCTCTCTGTAAGTGACTCAAGTGGGTGTAAAGCGGCATAAACACAGCAGTGAAAAGCAGCTAAACCCCATTATAAAAATCAATTACTTTTAAAAACCCGTGAAGCAAAGACAGTGAAAGAGAGAGAAATTCTTACAAAATTCGTTCAGTGGCTGTGATGCCACCTGGATTGACCATATCTAGACCCACAGCTGATTGAGACATAAGGGTGGACACTTTTGGGGTTGAGAGGTTTGGTGAGCTTGGGTGAGCAAACGCAGACCCTTGAAAGTAATACTGCGTGGTACCCATCCCATGGGTCCCAAATCTCCAGGTTCAAGGGCACCTTCCTACATCGAAAACATGCATGAGAAACCCAGAAGATGGTACACCGTGTGATCGGGAAAGGTTTCTAAAACGCACCTCATTTCTCATCTCCTTGTGCTCGGGTTCGCCATTCCAGCCGCTTTCCTAGCAATCTCCCTCCTTGGAGAATCAGCACCTTTAACCTCCTGTTCCGTACAGGTTGCAATTTGTCCTGAGGATGAACGGGAAGAGGGGGAACCAATGAGAGACTAGCTCTAGGTGTTGGGACAGGCACAGGACACTCTATTTTCCCATCAGAAAGAAGAATTAACCACAGGCTCAGCCTGCCGCCCGGAAGCAGAATAGGGCCTGAAGCAATCCTGCGTTTTGCGGCCAGCTCCCAAGAAAGCGAGTTGAAAAATGGAGCTCAGGGGCACTGCAATTCACAAACCTGCAGAGTTATAAATGATAACTCTCGTCCACAAATATATTGAGGGAAGGCAACGAAGAGGATTTGAAAGCAAGGCAGAATTGCAGGAAACAGATTTCAGGAGGGAGATTCGAATCGCCTTTAAAGCACAGGAAAAGCGGCAAAACCTCGACAATGATGCCCTTGGCCAAAAAGGGCGTATGCATTTTTTCCTGAATATATTCAGGAAAAAACGCATACGCCCTTTTTGGCCAACCAAGCAACCTGGAAAGGCAAATCAGCGCTACAAAGAAGTCTCGCTTCCCATCGGTCAAAAGGTCCATGCTGAATAAAGTCTCAAAACCAGCAATGCAGGACAGGCCATGGAGAAACGGGAGCCTTGCTACGCTGATGGGCGGGATGTAAATTGCCAACAGCCACTCTGGAGAGGTGTACGGTGTGTCTTGAAACATCTAAAAAACTCAGCTTAGAGAGCATAGGGCACTTCCACTCATGGGCGTATAAATTGGGAAAACTAAAAATCAGCAAGACACAGGCACCCCAAAGTTTAGTGCTGCTCTGTTGACAAGAACCTGCACTTCGTTACACCTTAAATATCCCAGGAAAGAGAAAAATGGATAAAGAAGTTGTGGTCCTTATGTACAATGGAATATCACTCAGCCATGAAATCTACGTCATAAGGCTCGGTGCAGCATGATGAGTGGATTTAGGTACGACGATTCTACGTGAAATAAGTCACACAGAAAAAGACACTTATCATAAGATATCACATATAGAGGGAATGTAAAAACCGCTACACTTGAACTGAATTACAAAACAGAAGAGAATCACATGTTTAGAAAACACACTATGGCTGCTTAACGGGAAAGGTGAGGTGGGGTGATGCATAAAACCAGGGTTTCAAATTAGCTCAGATACCGTTCCATAAACCCAATATGTAATAGACAAGACCTACTCCTTGCTCAGTGAACGGGACTCAACACCCGCTATTCACCGCCCAAGAATATATCTGACTAGTAAGAATCTTAAACCCTGTGTGTTGATATCTCTCTGTAAGGGACTCAAGTGGGTGTAAAGTGGCATAAACACAGCAGTCAAAAGCAGCTAAACCCCATTATAAAAATCAATTACTTTTAAAAACCCGTGAAGCAAAGACAGTGAAAGAGAGAGAAATTCTTACAAAATTCGTTCAGGGGCTGTGATGCCACCTGGGTTGACCATATCTAGACCCACAGCTGATTGAGACATAAGGGTGGACCCCTTTGAGGGCTGAGATGTTTGGTGAGGTTGGGTGAGCAAACACAGACCCTTTAAAGTAATACTGCGTGGTACCCATCCCATGGGTCCCAAATCTCCAGGTTCAAGGGCATCTTCCTACATCGAAAACATGCATGAGAAACCCAGAAGATGGTACACCGTGTGATCGGGAAAGGTTTCTAAAACGCACCTCATTTCTCATCTGCTTGTGCTCGGGTTCGCCATTCCAGCCGCTTTCCTAGCAATCTCCCTCCTTGGAGAATCAGCACCTTTAACCTCCTGTTCCGTACAGGTTGCAATTTGTCCTGAGGAGGAACGGGAAGAGGGGGAACCAATGAGAGACTAGCTCTAGGTGTTGGGACAGGCACAGGTCACTCTATTTTCCCATCAGAAAGAAGAATTAACCACAGGCTCAGCCTGCCGCCCAGAAGCAGAATAGGGCCTGAAGCAATCCTGCGCTTTTGCGGCCAGCTCCCAAGAAAGCGAGTTGAAAAATGGAGCTCAGGGGCACTGCAATTCACAAACCTACAGAGTTATAAATGATAACTCCCGTCCACAAATATATTGAGGGAAGGCAACGAAGAGGATTTGAAAGCAAGGCAGAATTGCAGGAAACAGATTTAAGGAGGGAGATTCGAATCGCCTTAAAGCACAGGAAAAGCGGCAAAACCTCGACAATGATGCCCTTGGCCAAAAACGGCGTATGCGTTTTTTCCTGAATATATTCAGGAAAAAACGCATACGCCCTTTTTGGCCAACCAAGCAACCTGGAAAGGCAAATCAGCGCTACAAAGAAGTCTCGCTTCCCATCGGTCAAAAGGGCCATGCTGAATAAAGTGTCAAAACCAGCAATGCAGGACAGGCCATGGAGAAACGGGAGCCTTGCTACGCTGATGGGCGGGATGTAAATTGCCAACAGCCACTCTGGAGAGGTGTACGGTGTGTCTTGAAACATCTAAAAAACTCAGCTTAGAGAGCATAGGGCACTTCCACCCATGGGCGTATAAATTGGGAAAACTAAAAATCAGCAAGACACAGGCACCCCAAAGTTTAGGGCTGCTCTGTTGACAAGAACCTCCACTTCGTCACACCTTAAATATCCCAAGAAAGAGAAAAATGGATAAAGAAGTTGTGGTCCTTATGTACAATGGAATATCACTCAGCCATGAAATCTACGTCATACGGCTCGTAGCAGCATGATGAGTGGATTTAGGTACGACGATTCTACGTGAAATAAGTCACACAGAAAAAGACACTTATCATAAGATATCACTTACAGAGGGAATGTAAAAACCGCTACACTTGAACTGAATTACAAAACAGAAGAGAGTCACACGTTTAGAAAACACACTATGGCTGCTTAACGGGAAAGGTGAGGTGGGTGATGCATAAAACAAGGGTTTCAAATTAGCTCAGATACCGTTCCATAAACCCAATATGTAATAGACAAGACCTACTCCTTGCTCAGTGAACGGGACTCAACACCCCCTATTCACCACCCAAGAATATATCTGACTAGTAAGAATCTTAAAACTTATGTGTTGATATCTCTCTGTAAGTGACTCAAGTGGGTGTAAAGCGGCATAAACACAGCAGTGAAAAGCAGCTAAACGCCATTATAAAAATCAATTACTTTTAAAAACCCGTGAAGCAAAGACAGTGAAAGAGAGAGAAATTCTTAGAAAATTCGTTCAGGGGCTGTGATGCCACCTGGATTGACCATATCTAGACCCACAGCTGATTGAGACATAAGGGTGGACCCCTTTAAGGGCTGAGAGGTTTGGTGAGGTTGGGTGAGCAAACGCAGACTCTTGAAAGTAATACTACGTGGTACCCATCCCATGGGTCCCAAATCTCCAGGTTCAAGGGCATCTTCCTACATCGAAAACATGCATGAGAAACCCAGAAGATGGTACACCGTGTGATCGGGAAAGGCTTCTAAAACGCACCTCATTTCTCATCTCCTTGTGCTCGGGTTCGCCATTCCAGCCGCTTTCCTCGCAATCTCCCTCCTTGGAGAATCAGCACCTTTAACCTCCTGTTCTGTACACGTTGCAATTTGTCCTGAGGAGGAACGGAAAGAGGGGGAACCAATGAGAGACTAGCTCTAGGTCTTGGAACAGGCACAGGTCACTCTATTTTCCCTTCAGGAAGAAGAATTAACCACAGGCTCAGCCTGCCGCCCCTAAGGAGAATAGGGCCTGAAGCAATCCTGCACATTTGCGGCCAGCTCCCAAGAAAGCGAGTTGAAAAATGGAGCTCAGGGGAACTGCAATTCACAAACCTGCAGAGTTATAAATGATAACTCTCGTCCACAAATATACTGAGGGAAGGCAACGAAGAGGATTTGAAAGCAAGGCAGAATTGCAGGAAACAGGTTTCAGGAGGAGGATTCGAATCGCCTTTAAAGCACAGGAAAAGCGGCAAAACCTCGGCAATGATGCCCTTGGCCAAAAAGGGCGTATGCGTTTTTTCCTGAATATATTCAGGAAAAAACGCATACGCCCTTTTTGGCCAGCCAAGCAACCTGGAAAGGCAAATCAGCGCTACAAAGAAGTCTCGCTTCCCATCAGTCAAAAGGGCCATGCTGAATAAAGTGTCAAAACCAGCAATGCAGGACAGGCCATGGAGAAACGGGAGCCTTGCTACGCTGATGGGGAGGATGTAAATTGCCAACAGCCACTCTGGAGAGGTGTACGGTGTGTCTTGAAACATCTAAAAAACTCAGCTTAGAGAGCATAGGGCACTTCCACTCGTGGGCGTATAAATTGGGAAAACTAAAAATCAGCAAGACACAGGCACCCCAAAGTTTAGGGCTGCTCTGTTGACAAGAACCTCCACTTCGTCACACCTTAAATATCCCAAGAAAGAGAAAAATGGATAAAGAAGTTGTGGTCCTTATGTACAATGGAATATCACTCAGCCATGAAATCTACGTCATACGGCTCGTAGCAGCATGATGAGTGGATTTAGGTACGACGATTCTACGTGAAATAAGTCACACAGAAAACGACACTTATCATAAGATATCACTTACAGAGGGAATGTAAAAACCGCTACACTTGAACTGAATTACAAAACAGAAGAGAGTCACACGTTTAGAAAACACACTATGGCTGCTTAACGGGAAAGGTGAGGTGGGGTGATGCATAAAACAAGGGTTTCAAATTAGCTCAGATACCGTTCCATAAACCCAATATGTAATAGACAAGACCTACTCCTTGCTCAGTGAACGGGACTCAACACCCCCTATTCACCGCCCAAGAATATATCGGCCTAGTAAGAATCTTAAAACCTATGTGTTGATATCTCTCTGTAAGTGACTCAAGTGGGTGTAAAGCGGCATAAACACAGCAGTGAAAAGCAGCTAAACCCCATTATAAAAATCAATTACTTTTTAAAACCCGTGAAACAAAGACAGTGAAAGAGAGAGAAATTCTTACAAAATTCGTTCAGGGGCTGTGATGCCACCTGGGTTGACCATATCTAGACCCAGAGCTGATTGAGACATAAGGGCGGACACTCTTGGGGCTGAGAGGTTCGGTGAGGTTGGGTGAGGAAACGCAGACCCTTTAAAGTAATACTGCGTGGTACCCATCCCATGGGTCCCAAATCTCCAGGTTCAAGGGCATCTTCCTACATCGAAAACATGCATGAGAAACCCAGAAGATGGGACACCGTGTGCTCGGGAAAGGTTTCTAAAACGCACATCATGTCTCATCTCCTTGTGCTCGGGTTCGCCATTCCAGCCGCTTTCCTAGCAATCTCCCTCCTTGGAGAATCAGCACCTTTAAACTCCTGTTCCGTACAGGTTGCAATTTGTCCTGAGGATGAACGGGAAGAGGGGGAACCAATGAGAGACTAGCTCTAGGCCTTGGGACAGGCACAGGTCACTTTATTTTCCCATCAGGAAGAAGAATTAACCACAGGCTCAGCCTGCCGCCCGGAAGCAGAATAGGGCCTGAAGCAATCCTGCGCTTTTGCGGCCAGCTCCCAAGAAAGCGAGTTGAAAAATGGAGCTCAGGGGCACTGCAATTCACAAACCTGCAGAGTTATAAATGATAACTCTCATCCACAAATATATTGAGGGAAGGCAACGAAGAGGATTTGAAAGCAAGGCAGAATTGCAGGAAACAGATTTCAGAAGGGAGAATCGAATCGCGTTTAAAGCACAGGAAAAGCGGCAAAACCTCGACAATGATGCCCTTGGCCAAAAAGGGCGTATGCGTTTTTTCCTGAATATATTCAGGAAAAAACGCATACGCCCTTTTTGGCCAACCAAGCAACCTGGAAAGGCAAATCAGCGCTACAAAGAAGTCTCGCTTCCCATCGGTCAAAAGGGCCATGCTGAATAAAGTGTCAAAACCAGCAATGCAGGACAGGCCATGGAGAAACGGGAGCCTTGCTACGCTGATGGGCGGGATGTAAATTGCCAACAGCCACTCTGGAGAGGTGTACGGTGTGTCTTGAAACATCTAAAAAACTCAGCTTGGAGAGCATACGGCACTTCCACACATGGGCGTATAAATTGGGAAAACTGAAAATCAGCAAGACACAGGCACCCCAATGTTTACGGCTGCTCTGTTGACAAGAACCTCCACTTCGTTACACCTTAAATATCCCAGGAAAGGGAAGAATGGATAAAGAAGTTGTGGTCCTTATGTACAATGGAATATCACTCAGCCATGAAATCTACGTCATACGGCTCGTAGCAGCATGAGTGGATTTAGGTACGACGATTCTACGTGAAATAAGTCACACAGAAAACGACACTTATCATAAGATATCACTTACAGAGGGAATGTAAAAACCGCTACACTTGAACTGAATTACAAAACAGAAGAGAGTCACACGTTTAGAAAACACACTATGGCTGCTTAACGGGAAAGGTGAGGTGGGTGATGCATAAAACAAGGGTTTCAAATTAGCTCAGATACCGTTCCATAAACCCAATATGTAATAGACAAGACCTACTCCTTGCTCAGTGAACGGGACTCAACACCCCCTATTCACCGCCCAAGAATATATCTGACTAGTAAGAATCTTAAAACTTATGTGTTGATATCTCTCTGTAAGTGACTCAAGTGGGTGTAAAGCGGCATAAACACAGCACTGAAAAGCAGCTAAACGCCATTATAAAAATCAATTACTTTTAAAAACCCGTGAAGCAAAGACAGTGAAAGAGAGAGAAATTCTTAGAAAATTCGTTCAGGGGCTGTGATGCCACCTGGATTGACCATATCTAGACCCACAGCTGATTGAGACATAAGGGTGGACCCCTTTAAGGGCTGAGAGGTTTGGTGAGGTTGGGTGAGCAAACGCAGACCCTTGAAAGTAATACTGCGTGGTACCCATCCCATGGGTCCCAAATCTCCAGGTTCAAGGGCATCTTCCTACATCGAAAACATGCATGAGAAACCCAGAAGATGGTACACCGTGTGATCGGGAAAGGCTTCTAAAATGCACCTCATTTCTCATCTCCTTGTGCTCGGGTTCGCCATTCCAGCCGCTTTCCTCGCAATCTCCCTCCTTGGAGAATCAGCACCTTTAACCTCCTGTTCTGTACACGTTGCAATTTGTCCTGAGGAGGAACGGAAAGAGGGGGAACCAATGAGAGACTAGCTCTAGGTCTTGGAACAGGCACAGGTCACTCTATTTTCCCTTCAGGAAGAAGAATTAACCACAGGCTCAGCCTGCCGCCCCTAAGGAGAATAGGGCCTGAAGCAATCCTGCATATTTGCGGCCAGCTCCCAAGAAAGCGAGTTGAAAAATGGAGCTCAGGGGAACTGCAATTCACAAACCTGCAGAGTTATAAATGATAACTCTCGTCCACAAATATACTGAGGGAAGGCAACGAAGAGGATTTGAAAGCAAGGCAGAATTGCAGGAAACAGGTTTCAGGAGGAGGATTCGAATCGCCTTTAAAGCACAGGAAAAGCGGCAAAACCTCGACAATGATGCCCTTGGCCAAAAAGGGCGTATGCGTTTTTTCCTGAATATATTCAGGAAAAAACGCATACGCCCTTTTTGGCCAACCAAGCAACCTGGAAAGGCAAATCAGCGCTACAAAGAAGTCTCGCTTCCCATCGGTCAAAAGGGCCATGCTGAATAAAGTGTCAAAACCAGCAATGCAGGACAGGCCATGGAGAAACGGGAGCCTTGCTACGCTGATGGGCAGGATGTAAATTGCCAACAGCCACTCTGGAGAGGTGTACTGTGTGTCTTGAAACATCTAAAAAACTCAGCTTAGAGAGCATAGGGCACTTCCACTCGTGGGCGTATAAATTGGGAAAACTAAAAATCAGCAAGACACAGGCACCCCAAAGTTTAGGGCTGCTATGTTGACAAGAACCTCCACTTCGTCACACCTTAAATATCCCAAGAAAGAGAAAAATGGATAAAGAAGTTGTGGTCCTTATGTACAATGGAATATCACTCAGCCATGAAATCTACGTCATACGGCTCGTAGCAGCATGATGAGTGGATTTAGGTACGACGATTCTACGTGAAATAAGTCACACAGAAAAAGACACTTATCATAAGATATCACTTACAGAGGGAATGTAAAAACCGCTACACTTGAACTGAATTACAAAACAGAAGAGAGTCACACGTTTAGAAAACACACTATGGCTGCTTAACGGGAAAGGTGAGGTGGGGTGATGCATAAAACAAGGGTTTCAAATTAGCTCAGATACCGTTCCATAAACCCAATATGTAATAGACAAGACCTACTCCTTGCTCAGTGAACGGGACTCAACACCCCCTATTCACCGCCCAAGAATATATCGGCCTAGTAAGAATCTTAAAACCTATGTGTTGATATCTCTCTGTAAGTGACTCAAGTGGGTGTAAAGCGGCATAAACACAGCAGTGAAAAGCAGCTAAACCCCATTATAAAAATCAATTACTTTTTAAAACCCGTGAAACAAAGACAGTGAAAGAGAGAGAAATTCTTACAAAATTCGTTCAGGGGCTGTGATGACACCTGGGTTGACCATATCTAGACCCAGAGCTGATTGAGACATAAGGGCGGACACTCTTGGGGCTGAGAGGTTCGGTGAGGTTGGGTGAGGAAACGCAGACCCTTTAAAGTAATACTGCGTGGTACCCATCCCATGGGTCCCAAATCTCCAGGTTCAAGGGCATCTTCCTACATCGAAAACATGCATGAGAAACCCAGAAGATGGGACACCGTGTGCTCGGGGAAGGTTTCTAAAACGCACATCATGTCTCATCTCCTTGTGCTCGGGTTCGCCATTCCAGCCGCTTTCCTAGCAATCTCCCTCCTTGGAGAATCAGCACCTTTAAACTCCTGTTCCGTACAGGTTGCAATTTGTCCTGAGGATGAACGGGAAGAGGGGGAACCAATGAGAGACTAGCTCTAGGTCTTGGGACAGGCACAGGTCACTCTATTTTCCCTTCAGGAAGAAGAATTAACCACAGGCTCAGCCTGCCGCCCCTAAGGAGAATAGGGCCTGAAGCAATCCTGCACATTTGCGGCCAGCTCCCAAGAAAGTGAGTTGAAAAATGGAGCTCAGGGGCACTGCAATTCACAAACCTGCAGAGTTATAAATGATAACTCTCGTCCACAAATATACTGAGGGAAGGCAACGAAGAGGATTTGAAAGCAAGGCAGAATTGCAGGAAACAGGTTTCAGGAGGAGGATTCGAATCGCCTTTAAAGCACAGGAAAAGCGGCAAAACCTCGACAATGATGCCCTTGGCCAAAAAGGGCGTATGCGTTTTTTCCTGAATATATTCAGGAAAAAACGCATACGCCCTTTTTGGCCAACCAAGCAACCTGGAAAGGCAAATCAGCGCTACAAAGAAGTCTCGCTTCCCATCGGTCAAAAGGGCCATGCTGAATAAAGTGTCAAAACCAGCAATGCAGGACAGGCCATGGAGAAACGGGAGCCTTGCTACGCTGATGGGCGGGATGTAAATTGCCAACAGCCACTCTGGAGAGGTGTACGGTGTGTCTTGAAACATCTAAAAAACTCAGCTTAGAGAGCATAGGTCACTTCCACTCATGGGCGTATAAATTGCGAAAACTAAAAATCAGCAAGACACAGGCACCCCAAAGTTTAGGGCTGCTCTGTTGACAAGAACCTCCACTTCGTCACACCTTAAATATCCCAAGAAAGAGAAAAATGGATAAAGAAGTTGTGGTCCTTATGTACAATGGAATATCACTCAGCCATGAAATCTACGTCATACGGCTCGTAGCAGCATGATGAGTGGATTTAGGTACGACGATTCTACGTGAAATAAGTCACACAGAAAACGACACTTATCATAAGATATCACTTACAGAGGGAATGTAAAAACCGCTACACTTGAACTGAATTACAAAACAGAAGAGAGTCACACGTTTAGAAAACACACTATGGCTGCTTAACGGGAAAGGTGAGGTGGGTGATGCATAAAACAAGGGTTTCAAATTAGCTCAGATACAGTTCCATAAACCCAATATGTAATAGACAAGACCTACTCCTTGCTCAGTGAACGGGACTCAACACCCCCTATTCACCGCCCAAGAATATATCTGACTAGTAAGAATCTTAAAACTTATGTGTTGATATCTCTCTGTAAGTGACTCAAGTGGGTGTAAAGCGGCATAAACACAGCACTGAAAAGCAGCTAAACCCCATTATAAAAATCAATTACTTTTAAAAACCCGTGAAGCAAAGACAGTGAAAGAGAGAGAAATTCTTAGAAAATTCGTTCAGGGGCTGTGATGCCACCTGGATTGACCATATCTAGACCCACAGCTGATTGAGACATAAGGGTGGACCCCTTTGAGGGCTGAGAGGTTTGGTGAGGTTGGGTGAGCAAACGCAGACCCTTGAAAGTAATACTGCGTGGTACCCATCCCATGGGTCCCAAATCTCCAGGTTCAAGGGCATCTTCCTACATCGAAAACATGCATGAGAAACCCAGAAGATGGTACACCGTGTGATCGGGAAAGGCTTCTAAAACGCACCTCATTTCTCATCTCCTTGTGCTCGGGTTCGCCATTCCAGCCGCTTTCCTCGCAATCTCCCTCCTTGGAGAATCAGCACCTTTAACCTCCTGTTCTGTACACGTTGCAATTTGTCCTGAGGAGGAACGGGAAGAGGGGGAACCAATGAGAGACTAGCTCTAGGTCTTGGGACAGGCACAGGTCACTCTATTTTCCCTTCAGGAAGAAGAATTAACCACAGGCTCAGCCTGCCGCCCCTAAGGAGAATAGGGCCTGAAGCAATCCTGCACATTTGCGGCCAGCTCCCAAGAAAGCGAGTTGAAAAATGGAGCTCAGGGGCACTGCAATTCACAAACCTGCAGAGTTATAAATGATAACTCTCGTCCACAAATATACTGAGGGAAGGCAACGAAGAGGATTTGAAAGCAAGGCAGAATTGCAGGAAACAGGTTTCAGGAGGAGGATTCGAATCGCCTTTAAAGCACAGGAAAAGCGGCAAAACCTCGACAAAGATGCCCTTGGCCAAAAAGGGCGTATGCGTTTTTTCCTGAATATATTCAGGAAAAAACGCATACGCCCTTTTTGGCCAACCAAGCAACCTGGAAAGGCAAATCAGCGCTACAAAGAAGTCTCGCTTCCCATCGGTCAAAAGGGCCATGCTGAATAAAGTGTCAAAACCAGCAATGCAGGACAGGCCATGGAGAAACGGGAGCCTTGCTACGCTGATGGGCAGGATGTAAATTGCCAACAGCCACTCTGGAGAGGTGTACGGTGTGTCTTGAAACATCTAAAAAACTCAGCTTAGAGAGCATAGGGCACTTCCACTCGTGGGCGTATAAATTGGGAAAACTAAAAATCAGCAAGACACAGGCACCCCAAAGTTTAGGGCTGCTCTGTTGACAAGAACCTCCACTTCGTCACACCTTAAATATCCCAAGAAAGAGAAAAATGGATAAAGAAGTTGTGGTCCTTATGTACAATGGAATATCACTCAGCCATGAAATCTACGTCATACGGCTCGTAGCAGCATGATGAGTGGATTTAGGTACGACGATTCTACGTGAAATAAGTCACACAGAAAACGACACTTATCATAAGATATCACTTACAGAGGGAATGTAAAAACCGCTACACTTGAACTGAATTACAAAACAGAAGAGAGTCACACGTTTAGAAAACACACTATGGCTGCTTAACGGGAAAGGTGAGGTGGGGTGATGCATAAAACAAGGGTTTCAAATTAGCTCAGATACCGTTCCATAAACCCAATATGTAATAGACAAGACCTACTCCTTGCTCAGTGAACGGGACTCAACACCCCCTATTCACCGCCCAAGAATATATCGGCCTAGTAAGAATCTTAAAACCTATGTGTTGATATCTCTCTGTAAGTGACTCAAGTGGGTGTAAAGCGGCATAAACACAGCAGTGAAAAGCAGCTAAACCCCATTATAAAAATCAATTACTTTTTAAAACCCGTGAAACAAAGACAGTGAAAGAGAGAGAAATTCTTAGAAAATTCGTTCAGGGGCTGTGATGCCACCTGGATTGACCATATCTAGACCCACAGCTGATTGAGACATAAGGGTGGACCCCTTTGAGGGCTGAGAGGTTTGGTGAGGTTGGGTGAGCAAACGCAGACCCTTGAAAGTAATACTGCGTGGTACCCATCCCATGGGTCCCAAATCTCCAGGTTCAAGGGCATCTTCCTACATCGAAAACATGCATGAGAAACCCAGAAGATGGTACACCGTGTGATCGGGAAAGGCTTCTAAAACGCACCTCATTTCTCATCTCCTTGTGCTCGGGTTCGCCATTCCAGCCGCTTTCCTCGCAATCTCCCTCCTTGGAGAATCAGCACCTTTAACCTCCTGTTCTGTACACGTTGCAATTTGTCCTGAGGAGGAACGGGAAGAGGGGGAACCAATGAGAGACTAGCTCTAGGTCTTGGGACAGGCACAGGTCACTCTATTTTCCCTTCAGGAAGAAGAATTAACCACAGGCTCAGCCTGCCGCCCCTAAGGAGAATAGGGCCTGAAGCAATCCTGCACATTTGCGGCCAGCTCCCAAGAAAGCGAGTTGAAAAATGGAGCTCAGGGGAACTGCAATTCACAAACCTGCAGAGTTATAAATGATAACTCTCGTCCACAAATATACTGAGGGAAGGCAACGAAGAGGATTTGAAAGCAAGGCAGAATTGCAGGAAACAGGTTTCAGGAGGAGGATTCGAATCGCCTTTAAAGCACAGGAAAAGCGGCAAAACCTCGACAATGATGCCCTTGGCCAAAAAGGGCGTATGCGTTTTTTCCTGAATATATTCAGGAAAAAACGCATACGCCCTTTTTGGCCAACCAAGCAACCTGGAAAGGCAAATCAGCGCTACAAAGAAGTCTCGCTTCCCATCGGTCAAAAGGGCCATGCTGAATAAAGTGTCAAAACCAGCAATGCAGGACAGGCCATGGAGAAACGGGAGCCTTGCTACGCTGATGGGCGGGATGTAAATTGCCAACAGCCACTCTGGAGAGGTGTACGGTGTGTCTTCAAACATCTAAAAAACTCAGCTTAGAGAGCATAGGTCACTTCCACTCATGGGCGTATAAATTGCGAAAACTAAAAATCAGCAAGACACAGGCACCCCAAAGTTTAGGGCTGCTCTGTTGACAAGAACCTCCACTTCGTCACACCTTAAATATGCCAGGAAAGAGAAAAATGGATAAAGAAGTTGTGGTCCTTATGTACAATGGAATATCATTCAGCCATGAAATCAACGTCATAAGGCTAGTAGCAGCATGATGAGTGGATTTAGGTACGACAATTCTACGTGAAATAAGTCACACAGAAAAAGAAACTTATCATAAGATATCACTTATAGAGGGAATGTAAAAACCGCTACACTTGAACTGAATTACAAAACAGAAGAGAGTCACAAGTTTAGAAAACACACTATGGCTGCTTAACGGGAAAGGTGAGGTGGGGTGATGCATAAAACCAGGGTTTCAAATTAGCTCAGATACCGTTCCATAAACCCAATATGTAATAGACAAGACCTACTCCTTGTTCAGTGAACGGGACTCAACACCCCCTATTCACCGCCCAAGAATATATCGGACTAGTAAGAATCTTAAAACCTACGTGTTGATATCTCTCTGTAAGTGACTCAAGTGGGTGTAAAGCGGCATAAACACAGCAGTGAAAAGCAGCTAAACCCCATTATAAAAATCAATTACTTTTAAGAACCCGTGAAGCAAAGACAGTGAAAGAGAGAGAAATTCTTACAAAATTCGTTCAGGGGCTGTGATGCCACCCGGATTGACCAAATCTAGACCCACAGCTGATTGAGACATAAGGGTGCACACTTTTGGGGCTGAGAGGTTTGGTGAGGTTGGGTGAGCAAACGCAGACCCTTGAAAGTAATACTGTGTGGTACCCATCCCATGGGTCCCAAATCTCCAGGTTCAAGGGCACCTTCCTACATCGAAAACATGCATGAGTATCCCAGAAGATGGTACACCGTGTGATCGGGAAAGGTTTCTAAAACGCACCTCATTTCTCATCTCCTTGTGCTCGGGTTCGCCATTCCAGCCGCTTTCCTAGCAATCTCCCTCCTTGGAGAATCAGCACCTTTAACCTCCTGTTCCGTACAGGTTGCAATTTGTCCTGAGGATGAACGGGAAGAGGGGGAACCAATGAGAGACTAGCTCTAGGTCTTGGGACTGGCACAGGTCACTCTATTTTCCCATCAGAAAGAAGAATTAACCACAGGCTCAGCCTGCCGCCCGGAAGGAGAATAGGGCCTGAAGCAATCCTGCGCTTTTGCGGCCAGCTCCCAAGAAAGCGAGTTGAAAAATGGAGCTCAGGGGCACTGCAATTCACAAACCTGCAGAGTTATAAATGATAACTCTCGTCCACAAATATACTGAGGGAAGGCAACGAAGAGGATTTGAAAGCAAGGCAGAATTGCAGGAAACAGGTTTCAGGAGGGACATTCGAATCGCCTTTAAAGCACAGGAAAAGCGGCAAAACCTCGACAATGATGCCCTTGGCCAAAAAGGGCGTATGCGTTTTTTCCTGAATATATTCAGGAAAAAACGCATACGCCCTTTTTGGCCAACCAAGCAACCTGGAAAGGCAAATCAGCGCTACAAAGAAGTCTCGCTTCCCATCGGTCAAAAGGGCCTTGCTGAATAAAGTGTCAAAACCAGAAATGCAGGACAGGCCATGGAGAAACGGGAGCCTTGCTACGCTGATGGGCGGGATGTAAATTGGCAACAGCCACTCTGGAGAGGTGTACGGTGTGTCTTGAAACATCTAAAAAACTCAGCTTAGAGAGCATAGGGCAATTCCACTCATGGGCGTATAAATTGGAAAAAGTAAAAATCAGCAAGACACAGGCACCCCTATGTTTACGGCTGCTCTGTTGACAAGAACCTCCACTTCGTTACACCTTAAATATCCCAGGAAAGAGAAAAATGGATAAAGAAGTTGTGGTCCTTATGTACAATGGAATATCACTCAGCCATGAAATCAACGTCATAAGGCTCGGTGCAGCATGATGAGTGGATTTAGGTACGACGATTCTACGTGAAATAAGTCACACAGAAAAAGACACTTATCATAAGATATCACTTATAGAGGGAATGTAAAAACCGCTACACTTGAACTGAATTACAAAACAGAAGAGAGTCACACGTTTAGAAAACACACTACGGCTGCTTAACGGGAAAGGTGAGGTGGGGTGATGCATAAAACCATGGTTTCAAATTAGCTCAGATACCGTTCCATAAACCCAATATGTAATAGACAAGACCTACTCCTTGCTCAGTGAACGGGACCCAACACCCCCTATTCACCGCCCAAGAATATATCTGACTAGTAATAATCTTAAAACCTATGTATTGAAATCTCTCTGTAAGTGAGTCAAGTGGGTGTAAAGCGTCATAAACACAGCACTGAAAAGCAGCTAAACCCCATTATAAAAATCAATTACTTTTAAAAACCCGTGAAGCAAAGACAGTGAAAGAGAGAGAAATTCTTACAAAATTCGTTGAGGGGCTGTGATGCCACCTGGATTGACCATATCTAGACCCACAGCTGATTGAGACATAAGGGTGGACACTTTTGGGGCTGAGAGGTTTGGTGAGCTTGGGTGAGCAAACGCAGACCCTTGAAAGTAATACTGCGTGGTACCCATCCCATGGGTCCCAAATCTCCAGGTTCAAGGGCATCTTCCTACATCGAAAACATGCATGAGAAACCCAGAAGATGGTACACCGTGTGATCGGGAAAGGCTTCTAAAACGCACCTCATTTCTCATCTCCTTGTGCTCGGGTTCGCCATTCCAGCCACTTTCCTCGCAATCTCCCTCCTTGGAGAATCAGCACCTTTAACCTCCTGTTCTGTACACGTTGCAATTTGTCCTGAGGAGGAACGGGAAGAGGGGGAACCAATGAGAGACTAGCTCTAGGTCTTGGGACAGGCACAGGTCACTCTATTTTCCCTTCAGGAAGAAGAATTAACCACAGGCTCAGCCTGCCGCCCCTAAGGAGAATAGGGCCTGAAGCAATCCTGCACATTTGCGGCCAGCTCCCAAGAAAGCGAGTTGAAAAATGGAGCTCAGGGGCACTGCAATTCACAAACCTGCAGAGTTATAAATGATAACTCTCGTCCACAAATATACTGAGGGAAGGCAACGAAGAGGATTTGAAATCAAGGCAGAATTGCAGGAAACAGGTTTCAGGAGGAGGATTCGAATCGCCTTTAAAGCACAGGAAAAGCGGCAAAACCTCGACAATGATGCCCTTGGCCAAAAAGGGCGTATGCGTTTTTTCCTGAATATATTCAGGAAAAAACGCATACGCCCTTTTTGGCCAACCAAGCAACCTGGAAAGGCAAATCAGCGCTACAAAGAAGTCTCGCTTCCCATCGGTCAAAAGGGCCATGCTGAATAAAGTGTCAAAACCAGCAATGCAGGACAGGCCATGGAGAAACGGGAGCCTTGCTACGCTGATGGGCAGGATGTAAATTGCCAACAGCCACTCTGGAGAGGTGTACGGTGTGTCTTGAAACATCTAAAAAACTCAGCTTAGAGAGCATAGGGCACTTCCACTCGTGGGCGTATAAATTGGGAAAACTAAAAATCAGCAAGACACAGGCACCCCAAAGTTTAGGGCTGCTCTCTTGACAAGAACCTCCACTTCGTTACACCTTAAATATGCCAGGAAACAGAAAAATGGATAAAGAAGTTGTGGTCCTTATGTACAATGGAATATCACTCAGCCATGAAATCTACGTCATACGGCTCGTAGCAGCATGATGAGTGGATTTAGGTATGACGATTCTACGTGAAATAAGTCACACAGAAAAAGACACTTATCATAAGATATCACTTATAGAGGGAATGTAAAAACCGCTACACTTGAACTGAATTACAAAACAGAACAGAGTCACACGTTTAGAAAACACACTATGGCTGCTTAACGGGAAAGGTGAGGTGGGGTGATGCATAAAACCAGGGTTTCAAATTAGCTCAGATACCGTTCCATAAACCCAATATGTAATAGACAAGACCTACTCCTTGATCAATTAATGGGACTCAACACCCCCTCTTCACCGCCCAAGAATATATCTGACTAGTAAGAATCTTAAACCCTGTGTGTTGATATCTCTCTGTAAGGGACTCAAGTGGGTGTAAAGCGGCATAAACACAGCAGTCAAAAGCAGCTAAACCCCATTATAAAAATCAATTACTTTTAAAAACCCGTGAAGCAAAGACAGTGAAAGAGAGAGAAATTCTTACAAAATTCGTTCAGGGGCTGTGATGCCACCTGGGTTGACCATATCTAGACCCACAGCTGATTGAGACATAAGGGTGGACCCCTTTGAGGGCTGAGAGGTTTGGTGAGGTTGGGTGAGCAAACACAGACCCTTTAAAGTAATACTGCGTGGTACCCATCCCATGGGTCCCAAATCTCCAGGTTCAAGGGCATCTTCCTACATCGAAAACATGCATGAGAAACCCAGAAGATGGTACACCGTGTGATCGGGAAAGGTTTCTAAAACGCACCTCATTTCTCATCTCCTTGTGCTCGGGTTCGCCATTCCAGCCGCTTTCCTAGCAATCTCCCTCCTTGGAGAATCAGCACCTTTAACCTCCTGTTCCGTACAGGTTGCAATTTGTCCTGAGGAGGAACGGGAAGAGGGGGAACCAATGAGAGACTAGCTCTAGGTGTTGGGACAGGCACAGGTCACTCTATTTTCCCATCAGAAAGAAGAATTAACCACAGGCTCAGCCTGCCGCCCAGAAGCAGAATAGGGCCTGAAGCAATCCTGCGCTTTTGCGGCCAGCTCCCAAGAAAGCGAGTTGAAAAATGGAGCTCAGGGGCACTGCAATTCACAAACCTACAGAGTTATAAATGATAACTCCCGTCCACAAATATATTGAGGGAAGGCAACGAAGAGGATTTGAAAGCAAGGCAGAATTGCAGGAAACAGATTTAAGGAGGGAGATTCGAATCGCCTTAAAGCACAGGAAAAGCAGCAAAACCTCGACAATGATGACCTTGGCCAAAAACGGCGTATGCGTTTTTTCCTGAATATATTCAGGAAAAAACGCATACGCCCTTTTTGGCCAACCAAGCAACCTGGAAAGGCAAATCAGCGCTACAAAGAAGTCTCGCTTCCCATCGGTCAAAAGGGCCAGGCTGAATAAAGTGTCAAAACCAGCAATGCAGGACAGGCCATGGAGAAACGGGAGCCTTGCTACGCTGATGGGCGGGATGTAAATTGCCAACAGCCACTCTGGAGAGGTGTACGGTGTGTCTTGAAACATCTAAAAAACTCAGCTTAGAGAGCATAGGGCACTTCCACCCATGGGCGTATAATTTGGGAAAACTAAAAATCAGCAAGACACAGGCACCCCAAAGTTTAGGGCTGCTCTGTTGACAAGAACCTCCACTTCGTCACACCTTAAATATCCCAAGAAAGAGAAAAATGGATAAAGAAGTTGTGGTCCTTATGTACAATGGAATATCACTCAGCCATGAAATCTACGTCATACGGCTCGTAGCAGCATGATGAGTGGACTTAGGTACGACGATTCTACGTGAAATAAGTCACACACAAAAAGACACTTATCATAAGATATCACTTACAGAGGGAATGTAAAAACCGCTACACTTGAACTGAATTACAAAACAGAAGAGAGTCACACGTTTAGAAAACACACTATGGCTGCTTAACGGGAAAGGTGAGGTGGGTGATGCATAAAACAAGGGTTTCAAATTAGCTCAGATACCGTTCCATAAACCCAATATGTAATAGACAAGACCTACTCCTTGCTCAGTGAACGGGACTCAACACCCCCTATTCACCGCCCAAGAATATATCTGACTAGTAAGAATCTTAAAACTTATGTGTTGATATCTCTCTGTAAGTGACTCAAGTGGGTGTAAAGCGGCATAAACACAGCACTGAAAAGCAGCTAAACGCCATTATAAAAATCAATTACTTTTAAAAACCCGTGAAGCAAAGACAGTGAAAGAGAGAGAAATTCTTAGAAAATTCGTTCAGGGGCTGTGATGCCACCTGGATTGACCATATCTAGACCCACAGCTGATTGAGACATAAGGGTGGACCCCTTTAAGGGCTGAGAGGTTTGGTGAGGTTGGGTGAGCAAACGCAGACTCTTGAAAGTAATACTGCGTGGTACCCATCCCATGGGTCCCAAATCTCCAGGTTCAAGGGCATCTTCCTACATCGAAAACATGCATGAGAAACCCAGAAGATGGTACACCGTGTGATCGGGAAAGGCTTCTAAAACGCACCTCATTTCTCATCTCCTTGTGCTCGGGTTCGCCATTCCAGCCGCTTTCCTCGCAATCTCCCTCCTTGGAGAATCAGCACCTTTAACCTCCTGTTCTGTACACGTTGCAATTTGTCCTGAGGAGGAACGGAAAGAGGGGGAACCAATGAGAGACTAGCTCTAGGTCTTGGAACAGGCACAGGTCACTCTATTTTCCCTTCAGGAAGAAGAATTAACCACAGGCTCAGCCTGCCGCCCCTAAGGAGAATAGGGCCTGAAGCAATCCTGCACATTTGCGGCCAGCTCCCAAGAAAGCGAGTTGAAAAATGGAGCTCAGGGGAACTGCAATTCACAAACCTGCAGAGTTATAAATGATAACTCTCGTCCACAAATATACTGAGGGAAGGCAACGAAGAGGATTTGAAAGCAAGGCAGAATTGCAGGAAACAGGTTTCAGGAGGAGGATTCGAATCGCCTTTAAAGCACAGGAAAAGCGGCAAAACCTCGGCAATGATGCCCTTGGCCAAAAAGGGCGTATGCATTTTTTCCTGAATATATTCAGGAAAAAACGCATACGCCCTTTTTGGCCAACCAAGCAACCTGCAAAGGCAAATCAGCGCTACAAAGATGTCTCGCTTCCCATCGGTCAAAAGGGCCATGCTGAATAAAGTGTCAAAACCAGAAATGCAGGACAGGCCATGGAGAAATGGGAACCTTGCTACGCTGATGGGCGGGATGTAAATTGGCAACAGCAACTCTGGAGAGGTGTACGGTGTGTGTTGAAACATCTAAAATACTCAGCTTAGAGAGCATAGGGCACTTCCACTCGTGGGCGTATAAATTGGGAAAACTAAAAATCAGCAAGACACACGCACCCCAAATTTTAGGGCTGCTCTGTTGACAAGAACCTCCACTTCGTTACACCTTAAATATCCCAGGAAAGAGAAAAATGGATAAAGAAGTTGTGGTCCTTATGTACAATGGAATATCACTCAGCCATGAAATCTACGTCATAAGGCTCGTAGCAGCATGATTAGTGGATTTAGGTTCGACGATTCTACGTGAAATCAGTCACACAGAAAAAGACACTTATCATAAGATATCACTTATAGAGTGAATGTAAAAACCGCTACACTTGAACTGAATTACAAAACAGAAGAGAGTCACACGTTTAGAAAACACACTATGGCTGCTTAACGGGAAAGGTGATGTGGGGTGATGCATAAAACAAGGGTTTCAAATTAGCTCAGATACCGTTCCATAAACCCAATATGTAATAGAAAAGACCTACTCCTTGCTCAGTGAACGGGACTCAACACCCCCTATTCACCGCCCAAGAATATATCTGACTAGTAAGAATCTTAAAACCTATGTGTTGATATCTCTCTGTAAGTGACTCAAGTGGGTGTAAAGCGGCATACACACAGCAGTGAAAAGCAGCTAAACCCCATTATAAAAATCAATTACTTTTAAAAACCCGTGAAGCAAAGACAGTGAAAGAGAGAGAAATTCTTACAAAATTCGTTCAGGGGCTGTGATGCCACCTGGGTTGACCATATCTAGACCCACAACTGATTGAGACATAAGGGTGGACACTCCTGGGGCTGAGAGCTTTGGTGAGGTTGGGTGAGCAAACGCAGACCCTTTAAAGTAATACTGCGTGGTACCCATCCCATGGGTCCCAAATCTCCAGGTTCAAGGGCACCTTCCTACATCGAAAACATGCATCAGAAACCCAGAAGATGGTACACCGTGTGATCTGGAAAGGTTTCTAAAACGCACCTCATTTCTCATCTCCTTGTGCTCGGGTTCGCCATTCCAGCCGCTTTCCTAGCAATCTCCCTCCTTGGAGAATCAGCACCTTTAACCTCCTGTTCCGTACAGGTGGCAATTTGTCCTGAGGAGGAACGGGAAGAGGGGGAACCAATGAGAGACTAGCTCTAGGTCTTGGGACAGGCACAGCTCACTCTATTTTCCCATCAGGAAGAATTAACCACAGGCTCAGCCTGCCGCCCGGAACCAAAATAGGGCCTGAAGCAATCCTGCGCTTTTGCGGCCAGCTCCCAAGAAAGCGAGTTGAAAAATGGAGCTCAGGGGCACTGCAATTCACAAACCCGCAGAGTTATAAATGATAACTCTCGTCCACAAATATATTGAGGGAAGGCAACGAAGAGGATTTGAAAGCAAGGCAGAATTGCAGGAAACAGATTTCAGGAGGCAGATTCGAATCGCCTTTAAAGCACAAGACAAGCGGCAAAACCTCGACAATGATGCCCTTGGCCAAAAAGGGCGTATGCGTTTTTTCCTGAATATATTCAGGAAAAAACGCATACGCCCTTTTTGGCCAACCAAGCAACCTGGAAAGGCAAATCAGCGCTACAAAGAAGTCTCGCTTCCCATCGGTCAAAAGGGCCATGCTGAATAAAGTGTCAAAACCAGAAATGCAGGACAGGCCATGGAGAAACGGGAGCCTTGCTACACTGATGGGCGGGATGTAAATTGCCCACAGCCACTCTGGAGAAGTGTACGGTGTGTCTTGAAACATCTAAAAAACTCAGCTTAGAGAGCATAGGGCACTTCCACTCATGGGCGTACAAATTGGGAAAACTAAAAATCAGCAAGACACAGGCACCCCAAAGTTTAGGGCTGCTCTGTTGACAAGAACCTCCACTTCGTTACACCTAAAATATCCCAGGAAAGAGAAAAATGGATAAAGAAGTTGTGGTCCTTATGTACAATGGAATATCACTCAGCCATGAAATCTACGTCATAAGGCTCGTAGCAGCATGATGAGTGGATTTAGGTACGACGATTCTACGTGAAATAAGTCACACAGAAAAAGACACTTATCATAAGATATCACTTATAGAGGGAATGTAAAAACCGCTACACTTGAACTGAATTACAAAACAGAAGAGAGTCACACGTTTAGAAAACACGCTATGGCTGCTAAACGGGAAAGGTGAGGTGGGGTGATGCATAAAACAAGGGTTTCAAATTAGCTCAGATACCGTTCCATAAACTCAATATGTAATAGACAAGACCTACTCCTTGCTCAGTGAACGGGACTCAGCACTCCCTATTCACCGCCCAAGAATATATCTGACTAGTAAGAATCTTAAAACCTATGTATTGAAATCTCTCTGTAAGTGACTCAAGTGGGTGTAAAGCTGCATACACACAGCAGTGAAAAGCACCTAAACCCCATTATAAAAATCAATTACTTTTAAAAACCCGTGAAGCAAAGAGAGTGAAAGAGAGATAAATTCTTACAAAATTCGTTCAGGGGCTGTGATGCCACCTGGATTGACCATATCTAGACCCACAGCTGATTGAGACATAAGGGTGGACACTCCTGGGGCTGAGAGGTTTGGTGAGGTTGGGTGAGCAAACGCAGACCCTTTAAAGTAATACTGCGTCGTACCCATCCCATGGGTCCCAAATCTCCAGGTTCAAGGGCACCTTCCTACATCGAAAACATGCATGAGAAACCCAGAAGATGGTACACCGTGTGATCGGGAAAGGTTTCTAAAACGCACCTCATTTCTCATCTCCTTGTGCTCGGGTTCGCCATTCCAGCCGCTTTCCTAGCAATCTCCCTCCTTGGAGAATCAGCACCTTTAACCTCCTGTTCTGTACAGGTTGCAATTTGTCCTGAGGAGGAACGGGAAGAGGGGGAACCAATGAGAGACTAGCTCTAGGTCTTGGGACAGGCACAGCTCACTCTATTTTCCCATCAGGAAGAAGAATTAACCACAGGCTCAGCCTGCCGCCCGGAACCAAAATAGGGCCTGAAGCAATCCTGCGCTTTTGCGGCCAGCTCCCAAGAAAGCGAGTTGAAAAATGGAGCTCAGGGGCACTGCAATTCACAAACCTGCAGAGTTATAAATGATAACTCTCGTCCACAAATATATTGAGGGAAGGCAACGAAGAGGATTTGGAAGCAAGGCAGAATTGCAGGAAACAGGTTTCAGGAGGGAGATTCGAATCGCCTTTAAAGCACAGGAAAAGCGGCAAAACCTCGACAATGATGCCCTTGTCCAAAAAGGGCGTATGCGTTTTTTCCTGAATATATTCAGGAAAAACCGCATACGCCCTTTTTGGCCAACCAAGCAACCTGGAAAGGCAAATCAGCGCTACAAAGAAGTCTCGCTTCCCATCGGTCAAAAGGGCCATGCTGAATAAAGTGTCAAAACCAGCAATGCAGGACAGGCCATGGAGAAACGGGAACCTTGCTACGCTGATGGGCAGGATGTAAATTGCCAACAGCCACTCTGGAGAGGTGTACGGTGTGTCTTGAAACATCTAAAAAACTCAGCTTAGAGAGCATAGGGCACTTCCACTCGTGGGCGTATAAATTGGGAAAACTAAAAATCAGCAAGACACAGGCACCCCAAAGTTTAGGGCTGCTCTGTTGACAAGAACCTCCACTTCGTCACACCTTAAATATCCCAAGAAAGAGAAAAATGGATAAAGAAGTTGTGGTCCTTATGTACAATGGAATATCACTCAGCCATGAAATCTACGTCATACGGCTCGTAGCAGCATGATGAGTGGATTTAGGTACGACGATTCTACGTGAAATAAGTCACACAGAAAAAGACACTTATCATAAGATATCACTTACAGAGGGAATGTAAAAACCGCTACACTTGAACTGAATTACAAAACAGAAGAGAGTCACACGTTTAGAAAACACACTATGGCTGCTTAACGGGAAAGGTGAGGTGGGGTGATGCATAAAACAAGGGTTTCAAATTAGCTCAGATACCGTTCCATAAACCCAATATGTAATAGACAAGACCTACTCCTTGCTCAGTGAACGGGACTCAACACCCCCTATTCACCGCCCAAGAATATATCGGCCTAGTAAGAATCTTAAAACCTATGTGTTGATATCTCTCTGTAAGTGACTCAAGTGGGTGTAAAGCGGCATAAACACAGCAGTGAAAAGCAGCTAAACCCCATTATAAAAATCAATTACTTTTTAAAACCCGTGAAACAAAGACAGTGAAAGAGAGAGAAATTCTTACAAAATTCGTTCAGGGGCTGTGATGCCACCTGGGTTGACCATATCTAGACCCAGAGCTGATTGAGACATAAGGGCGGACACTCTTGGGGCTGAGAGGTTCGGTGAGGTTGGGTGAGGAAACGCAGACCCTTTAAAGTAATACTGCGTGGTACCCATCCCATGGGTCCCAAATCTCCAGGTTCAAGGGCATCTTCCTACATCGAAAACATGCATGAGAAACCCAGAAGATGGGACACCGTGTGCTCGGGAAAGGTTTCTAAAACGCACATCATGTCTCATCTCCTTGTGCTCGGGTTCGCCATTCCAGCCGCTTTCCTAGCAATCTCCCTCCTTGGAGAATCAGCACCTTTAAACTCCTGTTCCGTACAGGTTGCAATTTGTCCTGAGGAGGAACGGGAAGAGGGGGAACCAATGAGAGACTAGCTCTAGGTCTTGGGACAGGCGCAGGTCACTCTATTTTCCCTTCAGGAAGAAGAATTAACCACAGGCTCAGCCTGCCGCCCCTAAGGAGAATAGGGCCTGAAGCAATCCTGCACATTTGCGGCCAGCTCCCAAGAAAGCGAGTTGAAAAATGGAGCTCAGGGGCACTGCAATTCACAAACCTGCAGAGTTATAAATGATAACTCTCGTCCACAAATATACTGAGGGAAGGCAACGAAGAGGATTTGAAAGCAAGGCAGAATTGCAGGAAACAGGTTTCAGGAGGAGGATTCGAATCGCCTTTAAAGCACAGGAAAAGCGGCAAAACCTCGACAATGATGCCCTTGGCCAAAAAGGGCGTATGCGTTTTTTCCTGAATATATTCAGGAAAAAACGCATACGCCCTTTTTGGCCAACCAAGCAACCTGGAAAGGCAAATCAGCGCTACAAAGAAGTCTCGCTTCCCATCGGTCAAAAGGGCCATGCTGAATAAAGTGTCAAAACCAGCAATGCAGGACAGGCCATGGAGAAACGGGAGCCTTGCTACGCTGATGGGCGGGATGTAAATTGCCAACAGCCACTCTGGAGAGGTGTACGGTGTGTCTCGAAACATCTAAAAAACTCAGCTTAGAGAGCATAGGGCACTTCCACTCATGGGCGTATAAATTGCGAAAACTAAAAATCAGCAAGACACAGGCACCCCAAAGTTTAGGGCTGCTCTGTTGACAAGAACCTCCACTTCGTCACACCTTAAATATCCCAAGAAAGAGAAAAATGGATAAAGAAGTTGTGGTCCTTATGTACAATGGAATATCACTCAGCCATGAAATCTACGTCATACGGCTCGTAGCAGCATGATGAGTGGATTTAGGTACGACGATTCTACGTGAAATAAGTCACACAGAAAAAGACACTTATCATAAGATATCACTTATAGAGGGAATGTAAAAACCGCTACACTTGAACTGAATTACAAAACAGAACAGAGTCACACGTTTAGAAAACACACTATGGCTGCTTAACGGGAAAGGTGAGGTGGGGTGATGCATAAAACCAGGGTTTCAAATTAGCTCAGATACCGTTCCATAAACCCAATATGTAATAGACAAGACCTACTCCTTGATCAATTAATGGGACTCAACACCCCCTATTCACCGCCCAAGAATATATCTGACTAGTAAGAATCTTAAACCCTGTGTGTTGATATCTCTCTGTAAGGGACTCAAGTGGGTGTAAAGCGGCATAAACACAGCAGTCAAAAGCAGCTAAACCCCATTATAAAAATCAATTACTTTTAAAAACCCGTGAAGCAAAGACAGTGAAAGAGAGAGAAATTCTTACAAAATTCGTTCAGGGGCTGTGATGCCACCTGGGTTGACCATATCTAGACCCACAGCTGATTGAGACATAAGGGTGGACCCCTTTGAGGGCTGAGAGGTTTGGTGAGGTTGGGTGAGCAAACACAGACCCTTTAAAGTAATACTGCGTGGTACCCATCCCATGGGTCCCAAATCTCCAGGTTCAAGGGCATCTTCCTACATCGAAAACATGCATGAGAAACCCAGAAGATGGTACACCGTGTGATCGGGAAAGGTTTCTAAAACGCACCTCATTTCTCATCTCCTTGTGCTCGGGTTCGCCATTCCAGCCGCTTTCCTAGCAATCTCCCTCCTTGGAGAATCAGCACCTTTAACCTCCTGTTCCGTACAGGTTGCAATTTGTCCTGAGGAGGAACGGGAAGAGGGGGAACCAATGAGAGACTAGCTCTAGGTGTTGGGACAGGCACAGGTCACTCTATTTTCCCATCAGAAAGAAGAATTAACCACAGGCTCAGCCTGCCGCCCAGAAGCAGAATAGGGCCTGAAGCAATCCTGCGCTTTTGCGGCCAGCTCCCAAGAAAGCGAGTTGAAAAATGGAGCTCAGGGGCACTGCAATTCACAAACCTACAGAGTTATAAATGATAACTCCCGTCCACAAATATATTGAGGGAAGGCAACGAAGAGGATTTGAAAGCAAGGCAGAATTGCAGGAAACAGATTTAAGGAGGGAGATTCGAATCGCCTTAAAGCACAGGAAAAGCAGCAAAACCTCGACAATGATGACCTTGGCCAAAAACGGCGTATGCGTTTTTTCCTGAATATATTCAGGAAAAAACGCATACGCCCTTTTTGGCCAACCAAGCAACCTGGAAAGGCAAATCAGCGCTACAAAGAAGTCTCGCTTCCCATCGGTCAAAAGGGCCAGGCTGAATAAAGTGTCAAAACCAGCAATGCAGGACAGGCCATGGAGAAACGGGAGCCTTGCTACGCTGATGGGCGGGATGTAAATTGCCAACAGCCACTCTGGAGAGGTGTACGGTGTGTCTTGAAACATCTAAAAAACTCAGCTTAGAGAGCATAGGGCACTTCCACCCATGGGCGTATAATTTGGGAAAACTAAAAATCAGCAAGACACAGGCACCCCAAAGTTTAGGGCTGCTCTGTTGACAAGAACCTCCACTTCGTCACACCTTAAATATCCCAAGAAAGAGAAAAATGGATAAAGAAGTTGTGGTCCTTATGTACAATGGAATATCACTCAGCCATGAAATCTACGTCATACGGCTCGTAGCAGCATGATGAGTGGACTTAGGTACGACGATTCTACGTGAAATAAGTCACACACAAAAAGACACTTATCATAAGATATCACTTACAGAGGGAATGTAAAAACCGCTACACTTGAACTGAATTACAAAACAGAAGAGAGTCACACGTTTAGAAAACACACTATGGCTGCTTAACGGGAAAGGTGAGGTGGGTGATGCATAAAACAAGGGTTTCAAATTAGCTCAGATACCGTTCCATAAACCCAATATGTAATAGACAAGACCTACTCCTTGCTCAGTGAACGGGACTCAACACCCCCTATTCACCGCCCAAGAATATATCTGACTAGTAAGAATCTTAAAACTTATGTGTTGATATCTCTCTGTAAGTGACTCAAGTGGGTGTAAAGCGGCATAAACACAGCACTGAAAAGCAGCTAAACGCCATTATAAAAATCAATTACTTTTAAAAACCCGTGAAGCAAAGACAGTGAAAGAGAGAGAAATTCTTAGAAAATTCGTTCAGGGGCTGTGATGCCACCTGGATTGACCATATCTAGACCCACAGCTGATTGAGACATAAGGGTGGACCCCTTTAAGGGCTGAGAGGTTTGGTGAGGTTGGGTGAGCAAACGCAGACTCTTGAAAGTAATACTGCGTGGTACCCATCCCATGGGTCCCAAATCTCCAGGTTCAAGGGCATCTTCCTACATCGAAAACATGCATGAGAAACCCAGAAGATGGTACACCGTGTGATCGGGAAAGGCTTCTAAAACGCACCTCATTTCTCATCTCCTTGTGCTCGGGTTCGCCATTCCAGCCGCTTTCCTCGCAATCTCCCTCCTTGGAGAATCAGCACCTTTAACCTCCTGTTCTGTACACGTTGCAATTTGTCCTGAGGAGGAACGGAAAGAGGGGGAACCAATGAGAGACTAGCTCTAGGTCTTGGAACAGGCACAGGTCACTCTATTTTCCCTTCAGGAAGAAGAATTAACCACAGGCTCAGCCTGCCGCCCCTAAGGAGAATAGGGCCTGAAGCAATCCTGCACATTTGCGGCCAGCTCCCAAGAAAGCGAGTTGAAAAATGGAGCTCAGGGGAACTGCAATTCACAAACCTGCAGAGTTATAAATGATAACTCTCGTCCACAAATATACTGAGGGAAGGCAACGAAGAGGATTTGAAAGCAAGGCAGAATTGCAGGAAACAGGTTTCAGGAGGAGGATTCGAATCGCCTGTAAAGCACAGGAAAAGCGGCAAAACCTCGGCAATGATGCCCTTGGCCAAAAAGGGCGTATGCATTTTTTCCTGAATATATTCAGGAAAAAACGCATACGCCCTTTTTGGCCAACCAAGCAACCTGCAAAGGCAAATCAGCGCTACAAAGATGTCTCGCTTCCCATCGGTCAAAAGGGCCATGCTGAATAAAGTGTCAAAACCAGAAATGCAGGACAGGCCATGGAGAAATGGGAACCTTGCTACGCTGATGGGCGGGATGTAAATTGGCAACAGCAACTCTGGAGAGGTGTACGGTGTGTGTTGAAACATCTAAAATACTCAGCTTAGAGAGCATAGGGCACTTCCACTCGTGGGCGTATAAATTGGGAAAACTAAAAATCAGCAAGACACACGCACCCCAAATTTTAGGGCTGCTCTGTTGACAAGAACCTCCACTTCGTTACACCTTAAATATCCCAGGAAAGAGAAAAATGGATAAAGAAGTTGTGGTCCTTATGTACAATGGAATATCACTCAGCCATGAAATCTACGTCATAAGGCTCGTAGCAGCATGATTAGTGGATTTAGGTTCGACGATTCTACGTGAAATCAGTCACACAGAAAAAGACACTTATCATAAGATATCACTTATAGAGTGAATGTAAAAACCGCTACACTTGAACTGAATTACAAAACAGAAGAGAGTCACACGTTTAGAAAACACACTATGGCTGCTTAACGGGAAAGGTGAGGTGGGGTGATGCATAAAACAAGGGTTTCAAATTAGCTCAGATACCGTTCCATAAACCCAATATGTAATAGAAAAGACCTACTCCTTGCTCAGTGAACGGGACTCAACACCCCCTATTCACCGCCCAAGAATATATCTGACTAGTAAGAATCTTAAAACCTATGTGTTGATATCTCTCTGTAAGTGACTCAAGTGGGTGTAAAGCGGCATACACACAGCAGTGAAAAGCAGCTAAACCCCATTATAAAAATCAATTACTTTTAAAAACCCGTGAAGCAAAGACAGTGAAAGAGAGAGAAATTCTTACAAAATTCGTTCAGGGGCTGTGATGCCACCTGGGTTGACCATATCTAGACCCACAACTGATTGAGACATAAGGGTGGACACTCCTGGGGCTGAGAGCTTTGGTGAGGTTGGGTGAGCAAACGCAGACCCTTTAAAGTAATACTGCGTGGTACCCATCCCATGGGTCCCAAATCTCCAGGTTCAAGGGCACCTTCCTACATCGAAAACATGCATCAGAAACCCAGAAGATGGTACACCGTGTGATCTGGAAAGGTTTCTAAAACGCACCTCATTTCTCATCTCCTTGTGCTCGGGTTCGCCATTCCAGCCGCTTTCCTAGCAATCTCCCTCCTTGGAGAATCAGCACCTTTAACCTCCTGTTCTGTACAGGTTGCAATTTGTCCTGAGGAGGAACGGGAAGAGGGGGAACCAATGAGAGACTAGCTCTAGGTCTTGGGACAGGCACAGCTCACTCTATTTTCCCATCAGGAAGAAGAATTAACCACAGGCTCAGCCTGCCGCCCGGAACCAAAATAGGGCCTGAAGCAATCCTGCGCTTTTGCGGCCAGCTCCCAAGAAAGCGAGTTGAAAAATGGAGCTCAGGGGCACTGCAATTCACAAACCTGCAGAGTTATAAATGATAACTCTCGTCCACAAATATATTGAGGGAAGGCAACGAAGAGGATTTGGAAGCAAGGCAGAATTGCAGGAAACAGGTTTCAGGAGGGAGATTCGAATCGCCTTTAAAGCACAGGAAAAGCGGCAAAACCTCGACAATGATGCCCTTGTCCAAAAAGGGCGTATGCGTTTTTTCCTGAATATATTCAGGAAAAACCGCATACGCCCTTTTTGGCCAACCAAGCAACCTGGAAAGGCAAATCAGCGCTACAAAGAAGTCTCGCTTCCCATCGGTCAAAAGGGCCATGCTGAATAAAGTGTCAAAACCAGCAATGCAGGACAGGCCATGGAGAAACGGGAACCTTGCTACGCTGATGGGCAGGATGTAAATTGCCAACAGCCACTCTGGAGAGGTGTACGGTGTGTCTTGAAACATCTAAAAAACTCAGCTTAGAGAGCATAGGGCACTTCCACTCGTGGGCGTATAAATTGGGAAAACTAAAAATCAGCAAGACACAGGCACCCCAAAGTTTAGGGCTGCTCTGTTGACAAGAACCTCCACTTCGTCACACCTTAAATATCCCAAGAAAGAGAAAAATGGATAAAGAAGTTGTGGTCCTTATGTACAATGGAATATCACTCAGCCATGAAATCTACGTCATACGGCTCGTAGCAGCATGATGAGTGGATTTAGGTACGACGATTCTACGTGAAATAAGTCACACAGAAAAAGACACTTATCATAAGATATCACTTACAGAGGGAATGTAAAAACCGCTACACTTGAACTGAATTACAAAACAGAAGAGAGTCACACGTTTAGAAAACACACTATGGCTGCTTAACGGGAAAGGTGAGGTGGGGTGATGCATAAAACAAGGGTTTCAAATTAGCTCAGATACCGTTCCATAAACCCAATATGTAATAGACAAGACCTACTCCTTGCTCAGTGAACGGGACTCAACACCCCCTATTCACCGCCCAAGAATATATCGGCCTAGTAAGAATCTTAAAACCTATGTGTTGATATCTCTCTGTAAGTGACTCAAGTGGGTGTAAAGCGGCATAAACACAGCAGTGAAAAGCAGCTAAACCCCATTATAAAAATCAATTACTTTTTAAAACCCGTGAAACAAAGACAGTGAAAGAGAGAGAAATTCTTACAAAATTCGTTCAGGGGCTGTGATGCCACCTGGGTTGACCATATCTAGACCCAGAGCTGATTGAGACATAAGGGCGGACACTCTTGGGGCTGAGAGGTTCGGTGAGGTTGGGTGAGGAAACGCAGACCCTTTAAAGTAATACTGCGTGGTACCCATCCCATGGGTCCCAAATCTCCAGGTTCAAGGGCATCTTCCTACATCGAAAACATGCATGAGAAACCCAGAAGATGGGACACCGTGTGCTCGGGAAAGGTTTCTAAAACGCACATCATGTCTCATCTCCTTGTGCTCGGGTTCGCCATTCCAGCCGCTTTCCTAGCAATCTCCCTCCTTGGAGAATCAGCACCTTTAAACTCCTGTTCCGTACAGGTTGCAATTTGTCCTGAGGAGGAACGGGAAGAGGGGGAACCAATGAGAGACTAGCTCTAGGTCTTGGGACAGGCGCAGGTCACTCTATTTTCCCTTCAGGAAGAAGAATTAACCACAGGCTCAGCCTGCCGCCCCTAAGGAGAATAGGGCCTGAAGCAATCCTGCACATTTGCGGCCAGCTCCCAAGAAAGCGAGTTGAAAAATGGAGCTCAGGGGCACTGCAATTCACAAACCTGCAGAGTTATAAATGATAACTCTCGTCCACAAATATACTGAGGGAAGGCAACGAAGAGGATTTGAAAGCAAGGCAGAATTGCAGGAAACAGGTTTCAGGAGGAGGATTCGAATCGCCTTTAAAGCACAGGAAAAGCGGCAAAACCTCGACAATGATGCCCTTGGCCAAAAAGGGCGTATGCGTTTTTTCCTGAATATATTCAGGAAAAAACGCATACGCCCTTTTTGGCCAACCAAGCAACCTGGAAAGGCAAATCAGCGCTACAAAGAAGTCTCGCTTCCCATCGGTCAAAAGGGCCATGCTGAATAAAGTGTCAAAACCAGCAATGCAGGACAGGCCATGGAGAAACGGGAGCCTTGCTACGCTGATGGGCGGGATGTAAATTGCCAACAGCCACTCTGGAGAGGTGTACGGTGTGTCTCGAAACATCTAAAAAACTCAGCTTAGAGAGCATAGGGCACTTCCACTCATGGGCGTATAAATTGCGAAAACTAAAAATCAGCAAGACACAGGCACCCCAAAGTTTAGGGCTGCTCTGTTGACAAGAACCTCCACTTCGTCACACCTTAAATATCCCAAGAAAGAGAAAAATGGATAAAGAAGTTGTGGTCCTTATGTACAATGGAATATCACTCAGCCATGAAATCTACGTCATACGGCTCGTAGCAGCATGATGAGTGGATTTAGGTACGACGATTCTACGTGAAATAAGTCACACAGAAAACGACACTTATCATAAGATATCACTTACAGAGGGAATGTAAAAACCGCTACACTTGAACTGAATTACAAAACAGAAGAGAGACACACGTTTAGAAAACACACTATGGCTGCTTAACGGGAAAGGTGAGGTGGGTGATGCATAAAACAAGGGTTTCAAATTAGCTCAGATACCGTTCCATAAACCCAATATGTAATAGACAAGACCTACTCCTTGCTCAGTGAACGGGACTCAACACCCCCTTTTCACCGCCCAAGAATATATCTGACTAGTAAGAATCTTAAAACTTATGTGTTGATATCTCTCTGTAAGTGACTCAAGTGGGTGTAAAGCGGCATAAACACAGCACTGAAAAGCAGCTAAACCCCATTATAAAAATCAATTACTTTTAAAAACCCGTGAAGCAAAGACAGTGAAAGAGAGAGAAATTCTTAGAAAATTCGTTCAGGGGCTGTGATGCCACCTGGATTGACCATATCTAGACCCACAGCTGATTGAGACATAAGGGTGGACCCCTTTGAGGGCTGAGAGGTTTGGTGAGGTTGGGTGAGCAAACGCAGACCCTTGAAAGTAATACTGCGTGGTACCCATCCCATGGGTCCCAAATCTCCAGGTTCAAGGGCATCTTCCTACATCGAAAACATGCATGAGAAACCCAGAAGATGGTACACCGTGTGATCGGGAAAGGCTTCTAAAACGCACCTCATTTCTCATCTCCTTGTGCTCGGGTTCGCCATTCCAGCCGCTTTCCTCGCAATCTCCCTCCTTGGAGAATCAGCACCTTTAACCTCCTGTTCTGTACACGTTGCAATTTGTCCTGAGGAGGAACGGGAAGAGGGGGAACCAATGAGAGACTAGCTCTAGGTCTTGGGACAGGCACAGGTCACTCTATTTTCCCTTCAGGAAGAAGAATTAACCACAGGCTCAGCCTGCCGCCCCTAAGGAGAATAGGGCCTGAAGCAATCCTGCACATTTGCGGCCAGCTCCCAAGAAAGCGAGTTGAAAAATGGAGCTCAGGGGCACTGCAATTCACAAACCTGCAGAGTTATAAATGATAACTCTCGTCCACAAATATACTGAGGGAAGGCAACGAAGAGGATTTGAAAGCAAGGCAGAATTGCAGGAAACAGGTTTCAGGAGGAGGATTCGAATCGCCTTTAAAGCACAGGAAAAGCGGCAAAACCTCGACAATGATGCCCTTGGCCAAAAAGGGCGTATGCGTTTTTTCCTGAATATATTCAGGAAAAAACGCATACGCCCTTTTTGGCCAACCAAGCAACCTGGAAAGGCAAATCAGCGCTACAAAGAAGTCTCGCTTCCCATCGGTCAAAAGGGCCATGCTGAATAAAGTGTCAAAACCAGCAATGCAGGACAGGCCATGGAGAAACGGGAGCCTTGCTACGCTGATGGGCAGGATGTAAATTGCCAACAGCCACTCTGGAGAGGTGTACGGTGTGTCTTGAAACATCTAAAAAACTCAGCTTAGAGAGCATAGGGCACTTCCACTCGTGGGCGTATAAATTGGGAAAACTAAAAATCAGCAAGACACAGGCACCCCAAAGTTTAGGGCTGCTCTGTTGACAAGAACCTCCACTTCGTCACACCTTAAATATCCCAAGAAAGAGAAAAATGGATAAAGAAGTTGTGGTCCTTATGTACAATGGAATATCACTCAGCCATGAAATCTACGTCATACGGCTCGTAGCAGCATGATGAGTGGATTTAGGTACGACGATTCTACGTGAAATAAGTCACACAGAAAAAGACACTTATCATAAGATATCACTTACAGAGGGAATGTAAAAACCGCTACACTTGAACTGAATTACAAAACAGAAGAGAGTCACACGTTTAGAAAACACACTATGGCTGCTTAACGGGAAAGGTGAGGTGGGGTGATGCATTAAACAAGGGTTTCAAATTAGCTCAGATACCGTTCCATAAACCCTATATGTAATAGACAAGACCTACTCCTTGCTCAGTGAACGGGACTCAACACCCCCTATTCACCGCCCAAGAATATATCGGCCTAGTAAGAATCTTAAAACCTATGTGTTGATATCTCTCTGTAAGTGACTCAAGTGGGTGTAAAGCGGCATAAACACAGCAGTGAAAAGCAGCTAAACCCCATTATAAAAATCAATTACTTTTTAAAACCCGTGAAACAAAGACAGTGAAAGAGAGAGAAATTCTTACAAAATTCGTTCAGGGGCTGTGATGCCACCTGGGTTGACCATATCTAGACCCAGAGCTGATTGAGACATAAGGGCGGACACTCTTGGGGCTGAGAGGTTCGGTGAGGTTGGGTGAGGAAACGCAGACCCTTTAAAGTAATACTGCGTGGTACCCATCCCATGGGTCCCAAATCTCCAGGTTCAACGGCATCTTCCTACATCGAAAACATGCATGAGAAACCCAGAAGATGGGACACCGTGTGCTCGGGAAAGGTTTCTAAAACGCACATCATGTCTCATCTCCTTGTGCTCGGGTTCGCCATTCCAGCCGCTTTCCTAGCAATCTCCCTCCTTGGAGAATCAGCACCTTTAAACTCCTGTTCCGTACAGGTTGCAATTTGTCCTGAGGATGAACGGGAAGAGGGGGAACCAATGAGAGACTAGCTCTAGGTCTTGGGACAGGCACAGGTCACTCTATTTTCCCTTCAGGAAGAAGAATTAACCACAGGCTCAGCCTGCCGCCCCTAAGGAGAATAGGGCCTGAAGCAATCCTGCACATTTGCAGCCAGCTCCCAAGAAAGCGAGTTGAAAAATGGAGCTCAGGGGCACTGCAATTCACAAACCTGCAGAGTTATAAATGATAACTCTCGTCCACAAATATACTGAGGGAAGGCAACGAAGAGGATTTGAAAGCAAGGCAGAATTGCAGGAAACAGGTTTCAGGAGGAGGATTCGAATCGCCTTTAAAGCACAGGAAAAGCGGCAAAACCTCGACAATGATGCCCTTGGCTAAAAAGGGCGTATGCGTTTTTTCCTGAATATATTCAGGAAAAAACGCATACGCCCTTTTTGGCCAACCAAGCAACCTGCAAAGGCAAATCAGCGCTACAAAGAAGTCTCGCTTCCCATCGGTCAAAAGGGCCATGCTGAATAAAGTGTCAAAACCAGCAATGCAGGACAGGCCATGGAGAAACGGGAGCCTTGCTACGCTGATGGGCGGGATGTAAATTGCCAACAGCCACTCTGGAGAGGTGTACGGTGTGTCTTGAAACATCTAAAAAACTCAGCTTAGAGAGCATAGGGCACTTCCACTCATGGGCGTATAAATTGCGAAAACTAAAAATCAGCAAGACACAGGCACCCCAAAGTTTAGGGCTGCTCTGTTGACAAGAACCTCCACTTCGTCACACCTTAAATATCCCAAGAAAGAGAAAAATGGATAAAGAAGTTGTGGTCCTTATGTACAATGGAATATCACTCAGCCATGAAATCTACGTCATACGGCTCGTAGCAGCATGATGAGTGCATTTAGGTACGACGATTCTACGTGAAATAAGTCACACAGAAAACGACACTTATCATAAGATATCACTTATAGAGGGAATGTAAAAACCGCTACACTTGAACTGAATTACAAAACAGAAGAGAGTCACACGTTTAGAAAACACACTATGGCTGCTTAACGGGAAAGGTGAGGTGGGTGATGCATAAAACAAGGGTTTCAAATTAGCTCAGATACCGTTCCATAAACCCAATATGTAATAGACAAGACCTACTCCTTGCTCAGTGAACGGGACTCAACACCCCCTATTCACCGCCCAAGAATATATCTGACTAGTAAGAATCTTAAAACTTATGTGTTGATATCTCTCTGTAAGTGACTCAAGTGGGTGTAAAGCGGCATAAACACAGCACTGAAAAGCAGCTAAACCCCATTATAAAAATCAATTACTTTTAAAAACCCGTGAAGCAAAGACAGTGAAACAGAGAGAAATTCTTAGAAAATTCGTTCAGGGGCTGTGATGCCACCTGGATTGACCATATCTAGACCCACAGCTGATTGAGACATAAGGGTGGACCCCTTTGAGGGCTGAGAGGTTTGGTGAGGTTGGGTGAGCAAACGCAGACCCTTGAAAGTAATACTGCGTGGTACCCATCCCATGGGTCCCAAATCTCCAGGTTCAAGGGCATCTTCCTACATCGAAAACATGCATGAGAAACCCAGAAGATGGTACACCGTGTGATCGGGAAAGGTTTCTAAAACGCACCTCATTTCTCATCTCCTTGTGCTCGGGTTCGCCATTCCAGCCGCTTTCCTCGCAATCTCCCTCCTTGGAGAATCAGCACCTTTAACCTCCTGTTCTGTACACGTTGCAATTTGTCCTGAGGAGGAACGGGAAGAGGGGGAACCAATGAGAGACTAGCTCTAGGTCTTGGGACAGGCACAGGTCACTCTATTTTCCCTTCAGGAAGAAGAATTAACCACAGGCTCAGCCTGCCGCCCCTAAGGAGAATAGGGCCTGAAGCAATCCTGCACATTTGCGGCCAGCTCCCAAGAAAGCGAGTTGAAAAATGGAGCTCAGGGGCACTGCAATTCACAAACCTGCAGAGTTATAAATGATAACTCTCGTCCACAAATATATTGAAGGAAGGCAACGAAGAGGATTTGAAAGCAAGGCAGAATTGCAGGAAACAGATTTCAGGAGGGAGATTCGAATCGCCTTTAAAGCACAGGAAAAGCGGCAAAACCTCGACAATGATGCCCTTGGCCAAAAAGGGCGTATGCGTTTTTTCCTGAATATATTCAGGAAAAAATGCATACGCCCTTTTTGGCCAACCAAGCAACCTGGAAAGGCAAATCAGCGCTACAAAGAAGTCTCGCTTCCCATCGGTCAAAAGGGCCTTGCTGAATAAAGTGTCAAAACCAGAAATGCAGGACAGGCCATGGAGAAACGGGAGCCTTACTACGCTGATGGGCGGGATGTAAATTGCCAACAGCCACTCTGGAGAAGTGTACGGTGTGTCTTGAAACATCTAAAAAACTCACCTTAGAGAGCATAGGGCACTTCCACTCATGGGCGTATAAATTGGGAAAACTAAAAATCAGCAAGACACAGGCACCCCAATGTTTACGGCTGCTCTGTTGACAAGAACCTCCACTTCGTTACACCCTAAATATACCAGGAAAGAGAAAAATGGATAAAGAAGTTGTGGTCCTTATGTACAATGGAATATCATTCAGCCATGAAATCAACGTCATAAGGCTAGTAGCAGCATGATGAGTGGATTTAGGTACGACGATTCTACGTGAAATAAGTCACACAGAAAAAGACACTTATCATAAGATATCACTTATAGAGGGAATGTAAAAACCGCTACACTTGAACTGAATTACAAAACAGAAGAGAGTCACAAGTTTAGAAAACACACTATGGCTGCTTAACGGGAAAGGTGAGGTGGGGTGATGCATAAAACCAGGGTTTCAAATTAGCTCAGATACCGTTCCATAAACCCAATAAGTAATAGACAAGACCTACTCCTTGCTCAGTGAACGGGACTCAACACCCCCTATTCACCGCCCAAGAATATATCGGACTAGTAAGAATCTTAAAACCTATGTGTTGATATCTCTCTGTAAGGGACTCAAGTGGGTGTAAAGCGGCATAAACACAGCAGTGAAAAGCAGCTAAACCCCATTATAAAAATCAATTACTTTTAAAAACCCGTGAAGCAAAGACAGTGAAAGAGAGAGAAATACTTACAAAATTCGTTCAGTGGCTGTGATGCCACCTGGATTGACCATATCTAGACCCACAGCTGATTGAGACATAAGGGTGGACACTCTTGTGGCTGAGAGGTTTGGTGAATTTGGGTGAGCAAACGCAGACCCTTTAAAGTAATACTGCGTGGTACCCATCCCATGGCTCCCAAATCTCCAGGTGCAAGGGCATACTTCTACAACGAAAACTTGCATGAGAAACCCAGAAGATGGTACACCGTGTGATCGGGAAAGGTTTCTAAAACGCACCTCATTTCTCATCTCCTTGTGCTCGGGTTCGCCATTCCAGCCGCTTTCCTAGCAATCTCCCTCCTTGGAGAATCAGCACCTTTAACCTCCTGTTCCGTACAGGTTGCAATTTGTCCTGAGGATGAACGGGAAGAGGGGGAACCAATGAGAGACTAGCTCTAGGTCTTGGGACAGGCACAGGTCACTCTATTTTCCCATCAGAAAGAAGAATTAACCACAGGCTCAGCCTGCCGCCCGGAAACAGGATAGGGCCTGAAGCAATCCTGCGCTTTTGCGGCCAGCTCCCAAGAAAGCGAGTTGAAAAATGGAACTCAGGGGCACTGCAATTCACAAACCTGCAGAGTTATAAATGATAACTCTCGTCCACAAATATATTGAGTGAAGGCAACGAAGAGGATTTGAAAGCAAAGCAGAATTGCAGGAAACAGGTTTCAGGAGGGAGATTCGAATCGCCTTTAAAGCACAGGAAAAGCGGCAAAACCTCGACAATGATGCCCTTGGCCAAAAAGGGCGTATGCGTTTTTTCCTGAATATATTCAGGAAAAAACGCATACGCCCTTTTTGGCCAACCAAGCAACCTGGAAAGGCAAATCAGCGCTACAAAGAAGTCTCGCTTCTGATCGGTCAAAAGGGCCTTGCTGAATAAAGTGTCAAAACCAGAAATGCAGGACAGGCCATGGAGAAACGGGAGCCTTGCTACGCTGATGGGCGGGATGTAAATTGGCAACAGCCACTCTGGAGAGGTGTACGGTGTGTCTTGAAACATCTAAAAAACTCAGCTTAGAGAGCATAGGGCAATTCCACTCATGGGCGTATAAGTTGGAAAAACTAAAAATCAGCAAGACACAGGCACCCCTATGTTTACGGCTGCTCTGTTGACAAGAACCTCCACTTCGTTACACCTTAAATATCCCAGGAAAGAGAAAAATGGATAAAGAAGTTGTGGTCCTTATGTACAATGGATTATCACTCAGCCATGAAATCAACGTCATAAGGCTCGGTGCAGCATGATGAGTGGATTTAGGTACGACGATTCTACGTGAAATATGTCACACAGAAAAAGACACTTATCATAAGATATCACTTATAGAGGGAATGTAAAAACCGCTACACTTGAATTGAATTACAAAACAGAAGAGAGACACACGTTTAGAAAACACACTACGGCTGCTTAAAGGGAAAGGTGAGGTGGGGTGATGCATAAACCCATGGTTTCAAATTAGCTCAGATACCGTTCCATAAACCCAATATGTAATAGACAAGACCTACTCCTTGCTCAGTGAACGGGACCCAACACCCCCTATTCACCGCCCAAGAATATATCTGACTAGTAAGAATCTTAAAACCTATGTATTGAAATCTCTCTGTAAGTGAGGCAAGTGGGTGTAAAGCGGCATAAACACAGCACTGAAAAGCAGCTAAACCCCATTATAAAAATCAATTACTTTTAAAAACCCGTGAAGCAAAGACAGTGAAAGAGAGAGAAATTCTTACAAAATTCGTTCAGGGGCTGTGATGCCACCTGGATTGACCATATCTAGACCCACAGCTGATTGAGACATAAGGGTGGACACTTTTGGGGCTGAGAGGTTTGGTGAGGTTGGGTGAGCAAACGCAGACCCTTGAAAGTAATTCTGCGTTGTACCCATCCCATGGGTCCCAAATCTCCAGGTTCAAGGGCACCTTCCTACATCGAAAACATGCATGAGAAACCCAAAAAATGGTACACCGTGTGATCGGGAAAGGTTTCTAAAACGCACCTCATTTCTCATCTCCTTGTGCTCGGGTTCGCCATTCCAGCCACTTTCCTAGCAATCTCCCTCCTTGGAGAATCAGCACCTTTAACCTCCTATTCCGTACAGGTTGCAATTTGTCCTGAGGAGGAACGGGAAGAGGGGGAACCAATGAGAGACTAGCTCTAGGTCTTGGGACAGGCACAGTTCAGTCTATTTTCCCATCAGAAAGACGAATTAATCACAGGTTCAGCCTGCCGCCTGGAAGCAGAATAGGGCCTGAAGCAATCCTGCGCTTTTGCGGCCAGCTCCCAAAAAAGCGATTTGAAAAATGGAGCTCAGGGGCACTGCAATTCACAAACCTGCAGAGTTATAAATGATAACTCTCGTCCACAAATATATTGAAGGAAGGCAACGAAGAGGATTTGAAAGCAAGGCAGAATTGCAGGAAACAGATTTCAGGAGGGAGATTCGAATCGCCTTTAAAGCACAGGAAAAGCGGCAAAACCTCGACAATGATGCCCTTGGCCAAAAAGGGCGTATGCATTTTTTCCTGAATATATTCAGGAAAAAATGCATACGCCCTTTTTGGCCAACCAAGCAACCTGGAAAGGCAAATCAGCGCTACAAAGAAGTCTCGCTTCCCATCGGTCAAAAGGGCCATGCTGAATAAAGTGTCAAAACCAGAAATGCAGGACAGGCCATGGAGAAACGGGAGCCTTGCTACGCTGATGGGCGGGATGTAAATTGCCAACAACCACTCTGGAGAGGTGTACGGTGTGTCTTGAAACATCTAAAAAACTCACCTTAGAGAGCATAGGGCACTTCCACTCATGGGCGTATAAATTGGGAAAACTAAAAATCAGCAAGACACAGGCACCCCAATGTTTACGGCTGCTCTGTTGACAAGAACCTCCACTTCGTTACACCTTAAATATGCCAGGAAAGAGAAAAATGGATAAAGAAGTTGTGGTCCTTATGTACAATGGAATATCATTCAGCCATGAAATCAACGTCATAAGGCTAGTAGCAGCATGATGAGTGGATTTAGGTACGACGATTCTACGTGAAATAAGTCACACAGAAAAAGACACTTATCATAAGATATCACTTATAGAGGGAATGTAAAAACCGCTACACTTGAACTGAATTACAAAACAGAAGAGAGTCACAAGTTTAGAAAACACACTATGGCTGCTTAACGGGAAAGGTGAGGTGGGGTGATGCATAAAACCAGGGTTTCAAATTAGGTCAGATACCATTCCATAAACCCAATATGTAATAGACAAGACCTACTCCTTGCTCAGTGAACGGGACTCAACACCCCCTATTCACCGCCCAAGAATATATCGGACTAGTAAGAATCTTAAAACCTATGTGTTGATATCTCTCTGTAAGTGACTCAAGTGGGTGTAAAGCGGCATAAACACAGCAGTGAAAAGCAGCTAAACCCCATTATAAAAATCAATTACTTTTAAAAACCCGTGAAGCAAGGACAGTGAAAGAGAGAGAAATTCTTACAAAATTCGTTCAGGGGCTGTGATGCCACCCAGATTGACCAAATCTAGACCCACAGCTGATTGAGACATAAGGGTGCACACTTTTGGGGCTGAGAGGTTTGGTGAGCTTGGGTGAGCAAACGCAGACCCTTGAAAGTAATACTGCGTGGTACCCATCCCATGGGTCCCAAATCTCCAGGTTCAAGGGCACCTTCCTACATCGAAAACATGCATGAGAATCCCAGAAGATGGTACACCGTGTGATCGGGAAAGGTTTCTAAAACGCACCTCATTTCTCATCTCCTTGTGCTCGGGTTCGCCATTCCAGCCGCTTTCCTAGCAATCTCCCTCCTTGGAGAATCAGCACCTTTAACCTCCTGTTCCGTACAGGTGGCAATTTGTCCTGAGGATGAACGGGAAGAGGGGGAACCAATGAGAGACTAGCTCTAGGTCTTGGGACAGGCACAGGTCACTCTATTTTCCCATCAGAAAGAAGAATTAACCACAGGCTCAGCCTGCCGCCCGGAAGCAGAATAGGGCCTGAAGCAATCCTGCGCTTTTGCGGCCAGCTCCCAAGAAAGCGAGTTGAAAAATGGAGCTCAGGGGCACTGCAATTCACAAACCTGCAGAGTTATAAATGATAACTCTCGTCCACAAATATATTGAGGGAAGTCAACGAAGAGGATTTGAAAGCAAGGCAGAATTGCAGGAAACAGATTTCAGGAGGGAGATTCGAATCGCCTTTAAAGCACAGGAAAAGGAGCAAAACCTCGACAATGATGCCCTTGGCCAAAAAGGGCGTATGCGTTTTTTCCTGAATATATTCAGGAAAAAACGCATACGCCCTTTTTGGCCAACCAAGCAACCTGGAAAGGCAAATCAGCGCTACAAAGAAGTCTCGCTTCCCATCGGTCAAAAGGGCCATGCTGAATAAAGTGTCAAAACCAGCAATGCAGGACAGGCCATGGAGAAACGGGAGCCTTGCTACGCTGATGGGCGGGATGTGAATTGCCAACAGCCACTCTGGAGAGGTGTACGGTGTGTTCTGAAACATCTAAAAAACTCAGCTTAGAGAGCATAGGGCACTTCCACTCATGGGCGTATAAATTGGGAAAACTAAAAATCAGCAAGACACAGGCACCCCAATGTTTACGGCTGCTCTGTTGACAAGAACCTCCACTTCGTTACACCTTAAATATCCCAGGAAAGAGAAAAATGGATAAAGAAGTTGTGGTCCTTATGTACAATGGAATATCATTTAGCCATGAAATCAACGTCATAAGGCTAGTAGCAGCATGATGAGTGGATTTAGGTACGACAATTCTACGTGAAATAAGTCACAGAGAAAAAGACACTTATCATAAGATATCACTTATAGAGGGAATGTAAAAACCGCTACACTTGAACTGAATTACAAAACAAAAGAGAGTCACACGTTTAGAAAACACACTATGGCTGCTTAACGGGAAAGGTGAGGTGGGGTGATGCATAAAACCAGGGTTTCAAATTAGCTCAGATACCGTTCCATAAACCCAATATGTAATAGACAAGACCTACTCCTTGCTCAGTGAACGGGACACAACACCCCCTATTCACCGCCCAAGAATATATCTGACTAATAAGAATCTTAAAACCTATGTATTGAAATCTCTCTGTAATTGAGGCAAGTGGGTGTAAAGCGGCATAAACACAGCACTGAAAAGCAGCTAAACCCCATTATAAAAATCAATTACTTTTAAAAACCCGTGAAGCAAAGACAGTGAAAGAGAGAGAAATTCTTACAAAATTCGTTCAGGGGCTGTGATGCCACCTGGATTGACCATATCTAGACCCACAGCTGATTGAGACATAAGGGTGGACACTTTTGGGGCTGAGAGGTTTGGTGAGGTTGGGTGAGCAAAAGCAGACCCTTGAAAGTAATACTGCGTTGTACCCATCCCATGGGTCCCAAATCTCCAGGTTCAAGGGCACCTTCCTACATCGAAAACATGCATGAGAAACCCAGAAAATGGTACACCGTGTGATCGGGAAAGGTTTCTAAAACGCACCTCATTTCTCATCTCCTTGTGCTCGGGTTCGCCATTCCAGCCGCTTTCCTAGCAATCTCCCTCCTTGGAGAATCAGCACCTTTAACCTCCTATTCCGTACAGGTTGCAATTTGTCCTGAGGAGGAACGGGAAGAGGGGGAACCAATGAGAGACTAGCTCTAGGTCTTGGGACAGGCACAGTTCAGTCTATTTTCCCATCAGAAAGAAGAATTAATCACAGGCTCAGCCTGCCGCCTGGAAGCAGAATAGGGCCTGAAGCAATCCTGCGCTTTTGCGGCCAGCTCCCAAAAAAGCGAGTTGAAAAATGGAGCTCAGGGGCACTGCAATTCACAAACCTGCAGAGTTATAAATGATAACTCTCGTCCACAAATATATTGAAGGAAGGCAACGAAGAGGATTTGAAAGCAAGGCAGAATTGCAGGAAACAGATTTCAGGAGGGAGATTCGAATCGCCTTTAAAGCACAGGAAAAGCGGCAAAACCTCGACAAAGATGCCCTTGGCCAAAAAGGGCGTATGCGTTTTTTCCTGAATATATTCAGGAAAAAACGCATACGCCCTTTTTGGCCAACCAAGCAACCTGGAAAGGCAAATCAGCGCTACAAAGAAGTCTCGCTTCCCATCGGTCAAAAGGGCCATGCTGAATAAAGGGTCAAAACCAGCAATGCAGGACAGGCCATGGAGAAACGGGAGCCTTGCTACGCTGATGGGCGGGATGTAAATTGCCAACAGCCACTCTGGAGAAGTGTACGGTGTGTCTTGAAACATCTAAAAAACTCACCTTAGAGAGCATAGGGCACTTCCACTCATGGGCGTATAAATTGGGAAAACTAAAAATCAGCAAGACACAGGCACCCCAAAGATTAGGGCTGCTCTGTTGACAAGAACCTCCACTTCGTTACACCTTAAATATCCCAGGAAAGAGAAAAATGGCTAAAGAAGTTGTGGTCCTTATGTACAATGGAATATCACTCAGCCATGAAATCTACGTCATAAGGCTCGTAGCAGCATGATGAGTGGATTTAGGTACGACGATTCTACGTGAAATAAGTCACACAGAAAAAGACACTTATCATAAGATATCACTTATAGAGGGAATGTAAAAACCGCTACACTTGAACTGTATTACAAAACAGAAGACAGTCACACGTTTAGAAAACACACTACGGCTGCTTAACGGGAAAGGTGAGGTGGGGTGATGCATAAAACCAGGGTTTCAAATTAGCTCAGATACCGTTCCATAAACCCAATATGTAATAGACAAGACCTAATCCTTGCTCAGTGAACGGGACTCAACACCCCCTATTCACCGCCCAAGAATATATCTGACTAGTAAGAATCTTAAAACCTATGTATTGAAATCTCTCTGTATGTGAGGCAAGAGGGTGTAAAGCGGCATAAACACAGCAGTGAAAAGCAGCTAAACCAAATTATAAAAATCAATTACTTTTAAAAAGCCGTGAAGCAAAGACAGTGAAAGAGAGAGAAATTCTTACAAAATTCGTTCAGGGGCTGTGATGCCACCTGGATTGACCATATCTAGACCCACAGCTGATTGAGACATAAGGGTGGACACTTTTGGGGCTGAGAGGTTTGGTGAGGTTGGGTGAGCAAACGCAGACCGTTGAAAGTAATACTGCGTGGTACCCATCCCATGTGTCACACATCTCCAGGTTCAAGGGCACCTTCCTACATCGAAAACATGCATGAGAAACCCAGAAGATGGTACACCGTGTGATCGGGAAAGGTTTCTAAAACGCACCTCATTTCTCATCTCCTTGTGCTCGGGTTCGCCATTCCAGCCGCTTTCCTAGCAATCTCCCTCCTTGGAGAATCAGCACCTTTAACCTCCTGTTCCGTACAGGTTGCAATTTGTCCTGAGGAGGAACGGGAAGAGGGGGAAGCAATGAGAGACTAGCTCTAGGTCTTGGGACAGGCACAGGTCACTCTATTTTCCCATCAGGAAGAAGAATTAACCACAGGCTCAGCCTGCCGCCCGGAAGCAGATTAGGGCCTGAAGCAATCCTGCGCTTTTGCGGCCAGCTCCCAAGAAAGCGAGTTGAAAAATGGAGCTCAGGGGCACTGCAATTCACAAACCTGCAGAGTTATAAATGATAACTCTCGTCCACAAATATATTGAGGGAAGGCAACGAAGAGGATTTGAAAGCAAGGCAGAATTGCAGGAAACAGATTTCAGGAGGGAGATACGAATCGCCTTTAAAGCACAGGAAAAGCGGCAAAACCTCGACAAAGATGCCCTTGGCCAAAAAGGGCGTATGTGTTTTTTCCTGAATATATACAGGAAAAAACGCATACGCCCTTTTTGGCCAACCAAGCAACCTGGAAAGGCAAATCAGCGCTACAAAGAAGTCTCGCTTCCCATCGGTCAAAAGGGCCATGCTGAATAAAGTCTCAAAACCAGCAATGCAGGACAGGCCATGGAGAAACGGGAGCCTTGTTACGCTGATGGGCGGGATGTAAATTGCCAACAGCCACTCTGGAGAGGTGTACGGTGTGTCTTGAAACATCTAAAAAACTCAGCTTAGAGAGCATAGGGCACTTCCACTCATGGGCGTATAAATTGGGAAAACTAAAAATCAGCAAGACACAGGCACCCCAAAGTTTAGGGCTGCTCTGTTGACAAGAACCTCCACTTCGTTACACCTTAAATATCCCAGGAAAGAGAAAAATGGATAAAGAAGTTGTGGTCCTTATGTACAATGGAATATCACTCAGCCATGAAATCTACGTCATAAGGCTCGGTGCAGCATGATGAGTGCACTTAGGTACGACGATTCTACGTAAAATAAGTCACACAGAAAAAGACACTTATCATAAGATATCACTTATAGAGGGAATGTAAAAACCGCTACACTTGAACTGAATTACAAAACAGAAGAGAGTCACATGTTTAGAAAACTCACTATGGCTGCTTAACTGGAAAGGTGAGTTGGGGTGATGCATAACTTGAGGGTTTCAAATTAGCTCAGATACCGTTCCATAAACCCAATATGTAATAGACAAGACCTACTCCTTGCTCAGTGAACGGGACTCAACACCCCCTATTCACCGCCCAAGAATATATCTGACTAGTAAGAATCTTAAAACCTATGTATTGAAATCTCTCTGTAAGTGAGGCAAGTGGGTGTAAAGCGGCATAAACACAGCTCTGAAAAGCAGCTAAACCCCATTATAAAAATCAATTACTTTTAAAAACCCATGAAGCAAAGACAGTGAAAGAGAGAGAAATTCTTACAAAATTCGTTCAGGGGCTGTGATGTCACCTGGGTTGACCATATCTAGACCCACAGCTGATTGAGACATAAGGGTGGACACTCTTGGGGCTGAGAGGTTTGGTGAGGTTGGGTGAGCAAACGCAGACCCTTTAAAGTAATACTGCGTGGTACCCATCCCATGGCTCCCAAATCTCCAGGTGCAAGGGCATACTTCTACATCGAAAACATGCATGAGAAACCCAGAAGATGGTACACCGTGTGATCGGGAAAGGTTTCTAAAACGCACCTCATTTCTCATCTCCTTGTGCTCGGGTTCGCCATTCCAGCCGCTTTCCTAGCAATCTCCCTCCTTGGAGAATCAGCACCTTTAACCTCCTGTTCCGTACAGGTTGCAATTTGTCCTGAGAATGAACGGGAAGTGGGGGAACCAATGAGAGACTAGCTCTAGGTCACTGGACAGGCACAGGTCACTCTATTTTCCCATCAGAAAAAAGAATTAACCACAGGCTCAGACTGCCGCCCGGTAACAGGATAGGGCCTGAAGCAATCCTGCGCTTTTGCGGCCAGCTCCCAAGAAAGCGAGTTGAAAAATGGAGCTCAGGGGCACTGCAATTCACAAACCTGCAGAGTTATAAATGATAACTCTCGTCCACAAATATATTGAGGGAAGGCAACGAAGAGGATTTGAAAGCAAGGCAGAATTGCAGGAAATAGATTTAAGGAGGGAGATTCGAATCGCCTTTAAAGCACAGGAAAAGCGGCAAAACCTCGACAAAGATGCCCTTGGCCAAAAAGGGCGTATGCGTTTTTTCCTGAATATATTCAGGAAAAAACGCATACGCCCTTTTTGGCCAACCAAGCAACCTGGAAAGGCAAATCAGCGCTACAAAGAAGTCTCGCTTCCCATCGGTCAAAAGGGCCTTGCTGAATAAAGTGTCAAAACCAGAAATGCAGGACAGGCCATGGAGAAACGGGAGCCTTGATACGCTGATGGGCGGGATGTAAATTGGCAACAGCCACTCTGGAGAGGTGTACGGTGTGTCTTGAAACATCTAAAAAACTCAGCTTAGAGAGCATAGGGCAATTCCACTCATGGGCGTATAAGTTGGAAAAACTAAAAATCAGCAAGACACAGGCACCCCTATGTTTACGGCTGCTCTGTTGACAAGAACCTCCACTTCGTTACACCTTAAATATCCCAGGAAAGAGAAAAATGGATAAAGAAGTTGTGGTCCTTATGTACAATGGAATATCACTCAGCCATGAAATCAACGTCATAAGGCTCGGTGCAGCATGATGAGTGGATTTAGGTACGACGATTCTACGTGAAATAAGTCACACAGAAAAAGACACTTATCATAAGATATCACTTATAGAGGGAATGTAAAAACCGCTACACTTGAACTGAATTACAAAACAGAAGAGAGTCACACGTTTAGAAAACACACTACGGCTGCTTAACGGGAAAGGTGAGGTGGGGTGATGCATAAAACCATGGTTTCAAATTAGCTCAGATACCGTTCCATAAACCCAATATGTAATAGACAAGACCTACTCCTTGCTCAATTAATGGGACTCAACACCCCCTATTCACCGCGAAGAATATATCTGACTAGTAAGAATCTTAAAACCTATGTATTGAAATCTCTCTGTAAGTGAGTCAAGTGTGTGTAAAGCGTCATAAACACAGCACTGAAAAGCAGCTAAACCCCATTATAAAAATCAATTACTTTTAAAAACCCGTGAAGCAAAGACAGTGAAAGAGAGAGAAATTCTTACAAAATACGTTCAGTGGCTGTGATGCCACCTGGATTGACCATATCTAGACCCACAGCTGATTGAGACATAAGGGTGCACACTTTTGGGGCTGAGAGGTTTGGTGAGGTTGGGTGAGCAAACGCAGACCCTTGAAAGTAATACTGCGTGGTACCCATCCCATGTGTCCCAAATCTCCAGGTTCAAGGGCACCTTCCAACATCGAAAACATGCATGAGAAACCCAGAAGATGGTACACCGTGTGATCGGGAAAGGTTTCTAAAACGCACCTCATTTCTCATCTCCTTGTGCTCGGGTTCGCCATTCCAGCCGCTTTCCTAGCAATCTCCCTCCTTGGAGAATCAGCACCTTTAACCTCCTGTTCCGTACAGGTTGCAATTTGTCCTGAGGAGGAACGGGAAGAGGGGGAACCAATGAGAGACTAGCTCTAGGTCTTGGGACAGGCACAGGTCACTCTATTTTCCCATCAGAAAGAAGAATTAACCACAGGCTCAGCCTGCCGCCCGGAAGCAGATTAGGGCCTGAAGCAATCCTGCGCTTTTGCGGCCAGCTCCCAAGAAAGCGAGTTGAAAAATGGAGCTCAGGGGCACTGCAATTCACAAACCTGCAGAGTTATAAATGATAACTCTCGTCCACAAATATATTGAGGGAAGGCAACGAAGAGGATTTGAAAGCACGGCAGAATTGCAGGAAACAGATTTCAGGAGGGAGATTCGAATCGCCTTTAAAGCACACGAAAAGCGGCAAAACCTCGACAAAGATGCCCTTGGCCAAAAACGGCGTATGCGTTTTTTCCTGAATATATTCAGGAAAAAACGCATACGCCCTTTTTGGCCAAGCAAGCAACCTGGAAAGGCAAATCAGCGCTACAAAGAAGTCTCGCTTCCCATCGGTCAAAAGGGCCATGCTGTTAAAGTGTCAAAACCAGAAATGCAGGACAGGCCATGGAGAAATAGGAGTCTTGCTACGCTGATGGGCGGGATGTAAATTGCCAACAGCCACTCTGGAGAGGTGTACGGTGTGTCTTGAAACATCTAAAAAACTCAGCTTAGAGAGCATAAGGCACTTCCACTCATGGGCGTATAAATTGGGAAAACTAAAAATCAGCAAGATACAGGCACCCCAAAGTTTAGGGCTGCTCTGTTGACAAGAACCTCCACTTCGTTACACCTTAAATATCCCAGGAAAGAGAAAAATGGCTAAAGAAGTTGTGGTCCTTATGTACAATGGAATATCACTCAGCCATGAAATCTACGTCATAAGGCTCGTAGCAGCATGATGAGTGGATTTAGGTACGACGATTCTACGTGAAATAAGTCACACAGAAAAAGACACTTATCATAAGATATCACTTATAGAGGGAATGTAAAAACCGCTACACTTGAACTGTATTACAAAACAGAAGAGAGTCACACGTTTAGAAAACACACTATGGCTGCTTAACGGGAAAGGTGAGGTGGGGTGATGCATAAAACCAGGCTTTCAAATTAGCTCATATACCGTTCCATAAACCCAATATGTAATAGACAAGACCTACTCCTTGCTCAGTGAACGGGACTCAACACCCCCTATTCACCGCCCAAGAATATATCTGACTAGTAATAATCTTAAAACCTATGTATTGAAATCTCTCTGTAAGTGAGGCAAGAGGGTGTAAAGCGGCATAAACACAGCAGTGAAAAGAAGCTAAACCCCATTATAAAAATCAATTACTTTTAAAAACCCGTGAAGCAAAGACAGTGAAAGAGAGAGAAATTCTTACAAAATTCGTTCAGGGGCTGTGATGCCACCTGGATTGACCAAATCTAAACCCACAGCTGATTGAGACATAAGGGTGCACACTTTTGGGGCTGAGAGGTTTGGTGAGGTTGGGTGAGCAAACGCAGACCCTTGAAAGTAATACTGCGTGGTACCCATCCCATGTGTCCCAAATCTCCAGGTTCAAGGGCACCTTCCAACATCGAAAACATGCATGAGAAACCCAGAAGATGGTACACCGTGTGATCGGGAAAGGTTTCTAAAACGCACCTCATTTCTCATCTCCTTGTGCTCGGGTTCGCCATTCCAGCCGCTTTCCTAGCAATCTCCCTCCTTGGAGAATCAGCACCTTTAACCTCCTGTTCCGTACAGGTTGCAATTTGTCCTGAGGAGGAACGGGAAGAGGGGGAACCAATGAGAGACTAGCTCTAGGTCTTGGGACAGGCACAGGTCACTCTATTTTCCCATCAGAAAGAAGAATTAACCACAGGCTCAGCCTGCCGCCCGGAAGCAGATTAGGGCCTGAAGCAATCCTGCGCTTTTGCGGCCAGCTCCCAAGAAAGCGAGTTGAAAAATGGAGCTCAGGGTCACTGCAATTCACAAACCTGCAGAGTTATAAATGATAACTCTCGTCCACAAATATATTGAGGGAAGGCAACGAAGAGGATTTGAAAGCAAGGCAGAATTGCAGGAAACAGATTTCAGGAGGGAGATTCGAATCGCCTTTAAAGCACAGGAAAAGCGGCCAAACCTCAACAATGATGCCCTTGGCCAAAAAGGGCGTATGCGTTTTTTCCTGAATATATTCAGGAAAAAACGCATACGCCCTTTTTGGCCAAGCAAGCAACCTGGAAAGGCAAATCAGCGCTACAAAGAAGTCTCGCTTCCCATCGGTCAAAAGGGCCATGCTGTTAAAGTGTCAAAACCAGAAATGCAGGACAGGCCATGGAGAAATAGGAGTCTTGCTACGCTGATGGGCGGGATGTAAATTGCCAACAGCCACACTGGAGAGGTTTACGGTGTGTCCTGAAACATCTAAAAAACTCAGCTTAGAGAGCATAGGGCACTTCCACTCATGGGCGTACAAATTGGGAAAACTAAAAATCAGCAAGACACAGGCACCCCAAAGTTTAGGGCTGCTCTGTTGACAAGAACTTCCACTTCGTTACACCTTAAATATCCCAGGAAAGAGAAAAATGGATAAAGAAGTTGTGGTCCTTATGTACAATGGAATATCACTCAGCCATGAAATCAACGTCATAAGGCTAGTAGCAGCATGATGAGTGGATTTAGGTACGACGATTCTACGTGAAATAAGTCACACAGAAAAAGACACTTATCATAAGATATCACTTATAGAGGGAATGTAAAAACCGCTACACTTGAACTGAATTACAAAACAGAAGAGAGTCACACGTTTAGAAAACACACTATGGCTGCTTAACGGGAAAGGTGAGGTGGGGTGATGCATAAAACAAGGGTTCCAAATTAGCTCAGATACCGTTCCATAAACCCAATATGTAATAGACAAGACCTACTCCTTGCTCAGTGAACGGGACCCAACACCCCCTATTCACCGCCCAAGAATATATCTGACTAGTAAGAATCTTAAAACCTATATTGAAATCTCTCTGTAAGTGAGGCAAGTGGGTGTAAAGCGGCATAAACACAGCACTGAAAAGCAGCTAAACCCCATTATAAAAATCAATTACTTTTAAAAACCCGTGAAGCAAAGACAGTGAAAGAGAGAGAAATTCTTACAAAATTCGTTCAGGGGCTGTGATGTCACCTGGGTTGACCATATCTAGACCCAGAGCTGATTGAGACATAAGGGTGGACACTCTTGGGGCTGAGAGGTTTGGTGAGGCTGGGTGAGCAAACGCAGACCCTTGAAAGTAATACTGCGTGGTACCCATCCCATGGCTCCCAAATCTCCAGGTGCAAGGGCATACTTCTACAACGAAAACTTGCATGAGAAACCCAGAAGATGGTACACCGTGTGATCGGGAAAGGTTTCTAAAACGCACCTCATTTCTCATCTCCTTGTGCTCGGGTTCGCCATTCCAGCCGCTTTCCTAGCAATCTCCCTCCTTGGAGAATCAGCACCTTTAACCTCCTGTTCCGTACAGGTTGCAATTTGTCCTGAGGAGGAACGGGAAGAGGGGGAACCAATGAGAGACTAGCTCTAGGTCTTGGGACAGGCACAGGTCACTCTATTTTCCCATCAGAAAGAAGAATTAATCACAGGCTCAGCCTGCCGCCTGGAAGCAGAATAGGGCCTGAAGCAATCCTGCGCTTTTGCGGCCAGCTCCCAAAAAAGCGAGTTGAAAAATGGAGCTCAGGGGCACTGCAATTCACAAACCTGCAGAGTTATAAATGATAACTCTCGTCCACAAATATATTGAAGGAAGGCAACGAAGAGGATTTGAAAGCAAGGCAGAATTGCAGGAAACAGATTTCAGGAGGGAGATTCGAATCGCCTTTAAAGCACAGGAAAAGCGGCAAAACCTCGACAATGATGCCCTTGGCCAAAAAGGGCGTATGCGTTTTTTCCTGAATATATTCAGGAAAAAACGCATACGCCCTTTTTGGCCAACCAAGCAACCTGGAAAGGCAAATCAGCGCTACAAAGAAGTCTCGCTTCCCATCGGTCAAAAGGGCCATGCTGAATAAAGGGTCAAAACCAGCAATGCAGGACAGGCCATGGAGAAACGGGAGCCTTGCTACGCTGATGGGCGGGATGTAAATTGCCAACAGCCACTCTGGAGAAGTGTACGGTGTGTCTTGAAACATCTAAAAAACTCACCTTAGAGAGCATAGGGCACTTCCACTCATGGGCGTATAAATTGGGAAAACTAAAAATCAGCAAGACACAGGCACCCCAAAGATTAGGGCTGCTCTGTTGACAAGAACCTCCACTTCGTTACACCTTAAATATCCCAGGAAAGAGAAAAATGGCTAAAGAAGTTGTGGTCCTTATGTACAATGGAATATCACTCAGCCATGAAATCTACGTCATAAGGCTCGTAGCAGCATGATGAGTGGATTTAGGTACGACGATTCTACGTGAAATAAGTCACACAGAAAAAGACACTTATCATAAGATATCACTTATAGAGGGAATGTAAAAACCGCTACACTTGAACTGTATTACAAAACAGAAGAGAGTCACACGTTTAGAAAACACACTACGGCTGCTTAACGGGAAAGGTGAGGTGGGGTGATGCATAAAACCAGGGTTTCAAATTAGCTCAGATACCGTTCCATAAACCCAATATGTAATAGACAAGACCTAATCCTTGCTCAGTGAACGGGACTCAACACCCCCTATTCACCGCCCAAGAATATATCTGACTAGTAATAATCTTAAAACCTATGTATTGAAATCTCTCTGTATGTGAGGCAAGAGGGTGTAAAGCGGCATAAACACAGCAGTGAAAAGCAGCTAAACCAAATTATAAAAATCAATTACTTTTAAAAAGCCGTGAAGCAAAGACAGTGAAAGAGAGAGAAATTCTTACAAAATTCGTTCAGGGGCTGTGATGCCACCTGGATTGACCATATCTAGACCCACAGCTGATTGAGACATAAGGGTGGACACTTTTGGGGCTGAGAGGTTTGGTGAGGTTGGGTGAGCAAACGCAGACCCTTGAAAGTAATACTGCGTGGTACCCATCCCATGTGTCACACATCTCCAGGTTCAAGGGCACCTTCCTACATCGAAAACATGCATGAGAAACCCAGAAGATGGTACACCGTGTGATCGGGAAAGGTTTCTAAAACGCACCTCATTTCTCATCTCCTTGTGCTCGGGTTCGCCATTCCAGCCGCTTTCCTAGCAATCTCCCTCCTTGGAGAATCAGCACCTTTAACCTCCTGTTCCGTACAGGTTGCAATTTGTCCTGAGGAGGAACGGGAAGAGGGGGAAGCAATGAGAGACTAGCTCTAGGTCTTGGGACAGGCACAGGTCACTCTATTTTCCCATCAGGAAGAAGAATTAACCACAGGCTCAGCCTGCCGCCCGGAAGCAGATTAGGGCCTGAAGCAATCCTGCGCTTTTGCGGCCAGCTCCCAAGAAAGCGAGTTGAAAAATGGAGCTCAGGGGCACTGCAATTCACAAACCTGCAGAGTTATAAATGATAACTCTCGTCCACAAATATATTGAGGGAAGGCAACGAAGAGGATTTGAAAGCAAGGCAGAATTGCAGGAAACAGATTTCAGGAGGGAGATTCGAATCGCCTTTAAAGCACAGGAAAAGCGGCAAAACCTCGACAAAGATGCCCTTGGCCAAAAAGGGCGTATGTGTTTTTTCCTGAATATATACAGGAAAAAACGCATACGCCCTTTTTGGCCAACCAAGCAACCTGGAAAGGCAAATCAGCGCTACAAAGAAGTCTCGCTTCCCATCGGTCAAAAGGGCCATGCTGAATAAAGTCTCAAAACCAGCAATGCAGGACAGGCCATGGAGAAACGGGAGCCTTGTTACGCTGATGGGCGGGATGTAAATTGCCAACAGCCACTCTGGAGAGGTGTACGGTGTGTCTTGAAACATCTAAAAAACTCAGCTTAGAGAGCATAGGGCACTTCCACTCATGGGCGTATAAATTGGGAAAACTAAAAATCAGCAAGACACAGGCACCCCAAAGTTTAGGGCTGCTCTGTTGACAAGAACCTCCACTTCGTTACACCTTAAATATCCCAGGAAAGAGAAAAATGGATAAAGAAGTTGTGGTCCTTATGTACAATGGAATATCACTCAGCCATGAAATCTACGTCATAAGGCTCGGTGCAGCATGATGAGTGCACTTAGGTACGACGATTCTACGTAAAATAAGTCACACAGAAAAAGACACTTATCATAAGATATCACTTATAGAGGGAATGTAAAAACCGCTACACTTGAACTGAATTACAAAACAGAAGAGAGTCACATGTTTAGAAAACTCACTATGGCTGCTTAACTGGAAAGGTGAGTTGGGGTGATGCATAACTTGAGGGTTTCAAATTAGCTCAGATACCGTTCCATAAACCCAATATGTAATAGACAAGACCTACTCCTTGCTCAGTGAACGGGACTCAACACCCCCTATTCACCGCCCAAGAATATATCTGACTAGTAAGAATCTTAAAACCTATGTATTGAAATCTCTCTGTAAGTGAGGCAAGTGGGTGTAAAGCGGCATAAACACAGCTCTGAAAAGCAGCTAAACCCCATTATAAAAATCAATTACTTTTAAAAACCCATGAAGCAAAGACAGTGAAAGAGAGAGAAATTCTTACAAAATTCGTTCAGGGGCTGTGATGTCACCTGGGTTGACCATATCTAGACCCACAGCTGATTGAGACATAAGGGTGGACACTCTTGGGGCTGAGAGGTTTGGTGAGGTTGGGTGAGCAAACGCAGACCCTTTAAAGTAATACTGCGTGGTACCCATCCCATGGCTCCCAAATCTCCAGGTGCAAGGGCATACTTCTACATCGAAAACATGCATGAGAAACCCAGAAGATGGTACACCGTGTGATCGGGAAAGGTTTCTAAAACGCACCTCATTTCTCATCTCCTTGTGCTCGGGTTCGCCATTCCAGCCGCTTTCCTAGCAATCTCCCTCCTTGGAGAATCAGCACCTTTAACCTCCTGTTCCGTACAGGTTGCAATTTGTCCTGAGAATGAACGGGAAGTGGGGGAACCAATGAGAGACTAGCTCTAGGTCACTGGACAGGCACAGGTCACTCTATTTTCCCATCAGAAAAAAGAATTAACCACAGGCTCAGACTGCCGCCCGGTAACAGGATAGGGCCTGAAGCAATCCTGCGCTTTTGCGGCCAGCTCCCAAGAAAGCGAGTTGAAAAATGGAGCTCAGGGGCACTGCAATTCACAAACCTGCAGAGTTATAAATGATAACTCTCGTCCACAAATATATTGAGGGAAGGCAACGAAGAGGATTTGAAAGCAAGGCAGAATTGCAGGAAATAGATTTAAGGAGGGAGATTCGAATCGCCTTTAAAGCACAGGAAAAGCGGCAAAACCTCGACAAAGATGCCCTTGGCCAAAAAGGGCGTATGCGTTTTTTCCTGAATATATTCAGGAAAAAACGCATACGCCCTTTTTGGCCAACCAAGCAACCTGGAAAGGCAAATCAGCGCTACAAAGAAGTCTCGCTTCCCATCGGTCAAAAGGGCCTTGCTGAATAAAGTGTCAAAACCAGAAATGCAGGACAGGCCATGGAGAAACGGGAGCCTTGATACGCTGATGGGCGGGATGTAAATTGGCAACAGCCACTCTGGAGAGGTGTACGGTGTGTCTTGAAACATCTAAAAAACTCAGCTTAGAGAGCATAGGGCAATTCCACTCATGGGCGTATAAGTTGGAAAAACTAAAAATCAGCAAGACACAGGCACCCCTATGTTTACGGCTGCTCTGTTGACAAGAACCTCCACTTCGTTACACCTTAAATATCCCAGGAAAGAGAAAAATGGATAAAGAAGTTGTGGTCCTTATGTACAATGGAATATCACTCAGCCATGAAATCAACGTCATAAGGCTCGGTGCAGCATGATGAGTGGATTTAGGTACGACGATTCTACGTGAAATAAGTCACACAGAAAAAGACACTTATCATAAGATATCACTTATAGAGGGAATGTAAAAACCGCTACACTTGAACTGAATTACAAAACAGAAGAGAGTCACACGTTTAGAAAACACACTACGGCTGCTTAACGGGAAAGGTGAGGTGGGGTGATGCATAAAACCATGGTTTCAAATTAGCTCAGATACCGTTCCATAAACCCAATATGTAATAGACAAGACCTACTCCTTGCTCAATTAATGGGACTCAACACCCCCTATTCACCGCCCAAGAATATATCTGACTAGTAAGAATCTTAAAACCTATGTATTGAAATCTCTCTGTAAGTGAGTCAAGTGTGTGTAAAGCGTCATAAACACAGCACTGAAAAGCAGCTAAACCCCATTATAAAAATCAATTACTTTTAAAAACCCGTGAAGCAAAGACAGTGAAAGAGAGAGAAATTCTTACAAAATACGTTCAGTGGCTGTGATGCCACCTGGATTGACCATATCTAGACCCACAGCTGATTGAGACATAAGGGTGCACACTTTTGGGGCTGAGAGGATTGGTGAGGTTGGGTGAGCAAACGCAGACCCTTGAAAGTAATACTGCGTGGTACCCATCCCATGTGTCCCAAATCTCCAGGTTCAAGGGCACCTTCCAACATCGAAAACATGCATGAGAAACCCAGAAGATGGTACACCGTGTGATCGGGAAAGGTTTCTAAAACGCACCTCATTTCTCATCTCCTTGTGCTCAGGTTCGCCATTCCAGCCGCTTTCCTAGCAATCTCCCTCCTTGGAGAATCAGCACCTTTAACCTCCTGTTCCGTACAGGTTGCAATTTGTCCTGAGGAGGAACGGGAAGAGGGGGAACCAATGAGAGACTAGCTCTAGGTCTTGGGACAGGCACAGGTCACTCTATTTTCCCATCAGAAAGAAGAATTAACCACAGGCTCAGCCTGCCGCCCGGAAGCAGATTAGGGCCTGAAGCAATCCTGCGCTTTTGCGGCCAGCTCCCAAGAAAGCGAGTTGAAAAATGGAGCTCAGGGGCACTGCAATTCACAAACCTGCAGAGTTATAAATGATAACTCTCGTCCACAAATATACTGAGGGAAGGCAACGAAGAGGATTTGAAAGCACGGCAGAATTGCAGGAAACAGATTTCAGGAGGGAGATTCGAATCGCCTTTAAAGCACACGAAAAGCGGCAAAACCTCGACAAAGATGCCCTTGGCCAAAAAGGGCGTATGCGTTTTTTCCTGAATATATTCAGGAAAAAACGCATACGCCCTTTTTGGCCAAGCAAGCAACCTGGAAAGGCAAATCAGCGCTACAAAGAAGTCTCGCTTCCCATCGGTCAAAAGGGCCATGCTGTTAAAGTGTCAAAACCAGAAATGCAGGACAGGCCATGGAGAAATAGGAGTCTTGCTACGCTGATGGGCGGGATGTAAATTGCCAACAACCACTCTGGAGAGGTGTACGGTGTGTCTTGAAACATCTAAAAAACTCAGCTTAGAGAGCATAAGGCACTTCCACTCATGGGCGTATAAATTGGGAAAACTAAAAATCAGCAAGATACAGGCACCCCAAAGTTTAGGGCTGCTCTGTTGACAAGAACCTCCACTTCGTTACACCTTAAATATCCCAGGAAAGAGAAAAATGGCTAAAGAAGTTGTGGTCCTTATGTACAATGGAATATCACTCAGCCATGAAATCTACGTCATAAGGCTCGTAGCAGCATGATGAGTGGATTTAGGTACGACGATTCTACGTGAAATAAGTCACACAGAAAAAGACACTTATCATAAGATATCACTTATAGAGGGAATGTAAAAACCGCTACACTTGAACTGTATTACAAAACAGAAGAGAGTCACACGTTTAGAAAACACACTATGGCTGCTTAACGGGAAAGGTGAGGTGGGGTGATGCATAAAACCAGGCTTTCAAATTAGCTCATATACCGTTCCATAAACCCAATATGTAATAGACAAGACCTACTCCTTGCTCAGTGAACGGGACTCAACACCCCCTATTCACCGCCCAAGAATATATCTGACTAGTAATAATCTTAAAACCTATGTATTGAAATCTCTCTGTAAGTGAGGCAAGAGGGTGTAAAGCGGCATAAACACAGCAGTGAAAAGAAGCTAAACCCCATTATAAAAATCAATTACTTTTAAAAACCCGTGAAGCAAAGACAGTGAAAGAGAGAGAAATTCTTACAAAATTCGTTCAGGGGCTGTGATGCCACCTGGATTGACCAAATCTAAACCCACAGCTGATTGAGACATAAGGGTGCACACTTTTGGGGCTGAGAGGTTTGGTGAGGTTGGGTGAGCAAACGCAGACCCTTGAAAGTAATACTGCGTGGTACCCATCCCATGTGTCCCAAATCTCCAGGTTCAAGGGCACCTTCCAACATCGAAAACATGCATGAGAAACCCAGAAGATGGTACACCGTGTGATCGGGAAAGGTTTCTAAAACGCACCTCATTTCTCATCTCCTTGTGCTCGGGTTCGCCATTCCAGCCGCTTTCCTAGCAATCTCCCTCCTTGGAGAATCAGCACCTTTAACCTCCTGTTCCGTACAGGTTGCAATTTGTCCTGAGGAGGAACGGGAAGAGGGGGAACCAATGAGAGACTAGCTCTAGGTCTTGGGACAGGCACAGGTCACTCTATTTTCCCATCAGAAAGAAGAATTAACCACAGGCTCAGCCTGCCGCCCGGAAGCAGATTAGGGCCTGAAGCAATCCTGCGCTTTTGCGGCCAGCTCCCAAGAAAGCGAGTTGAAAAATGGAGCTCAGGGTCACTGCAATTCACAAACCTGCAGAGTTATAAATGATAACTCTCGTCCACAAATATATTGAGGGAAGGCAACGAAGAGGATTTGAAAGCAAGGCAGAATTGCAGGAAACAGATTTCAGGAGGGAGATTCGAATCGCCTTTAAAGCACAGGAAAAGCGGCCAAACCTCAACAATGATGCCCTTGGCCAAAAAGGGCGTATGCGTTTTTTCCTGAATATATTCAGGAAAAAACGCATACGCCCTTTTTGGCCAAGCAAGCAACCTGGAAAGGCAAATCAGCGCTACAAAGAAGTCTCGCTTCCCATCGGTCAAAAGGGCCATGCTGTTAAAGTGTCAAAACCAGAAATGCAGGACAGGCCATGGAGAAATAGGAGTCTTGCTACGCTGATGGGCGGGATGTAAATTGCCAACAGCCACACTGGAGAGGTTTACGGTGTGTCCTGAAACATCTAAAAAACTCAGCTTAGAGAGCATAGGGCACTTCCACTCATGGGCGTACAAATTGGGAAAACTAAAAATCAGCAAGACACAGGCACCCCAAAGTTTAGGGCTGCTCTGTTGACAAGAACTTCCACTTCGTTACACCTTAAATATCCCAGGAAAGAGAAAAATGGATAAAGAAGTTGTGGTCCTTATGTACAATGGAATATCACTCAGCCATGAAATCAACGTCATAAGGCTAGTAGCAGCATGATGAGTGGATTTAGGTACGACGATTCTACGTGAAATAAGTCACACAGAAAAAGACACTTATCATAAGATATCACTTATAGAGGGAATGTAAAAACCGCTACACTTGAACTGAATTACAAAACAGAAGAGAGTCACACGTTTAGAAAACACACTATGGCTGCTTAACGGGAAAGGTGAGGTGGGGTGATGCATAAAACAAGGGTTCCAAATTAGCTCAGATACCGTTCCATAAACCCAATATGTAATAGACAAGACCTACTCCTTGCTCAGTGAACGGGACCCAACACCCCCTATTCACCGCCCAAGAATATATCTGACTAGTAAGAATCTTAAAACCTATATTGAAATCTCTCTGTAAGTGAGGCAAGTGGGTGTAAAGCGGCATAAACACAGCACTGAAAAGCAGCTAAACCCCATTATAAAAATCAATTACTTTTAAAAACCCGTGAAGCAAAGACAGTGAAAGAGAGAGAAATTCTTACAAAATTCGTTCAGGGGCTGTGATGTCACCTGGGTTGACCATATCTAGACCCAGAGCTGATTGAGACATAAGGGTGGACACTCTTGGGGCTGAGAGGTTTGGTGAGGCTGGGTGAGCAAACGCAGACCCTTGAAAGTAATACTGCGTGGTACCCATCCCATGGCTCCCAAATCTCCAGGTGCAAGGGCATACTTCTACAACGAAAACTTGCATGAGAAACCCAGAAGATGGTACACCGTGTGATCGGGAAAGGTTTCTAAAACGCACGTCATTTCTCATCTCCTTGTGCTCGGGTTCGCCATTCCAGCCGCTTTCCTAGCAATCTCCCTCCTTGGAGAATCAGCACCTTTAACCTCCTGTTCCGTACAGGTTGCAATTTGTCCTGAGGAGGAACGGGAAGAGGGGGAACCAATGAGAGACTAGCTCTAGGTCTTGGGACAGGCACAGGTCACTCTATTTTCCCATCAGAAAGAAGAATTAACCACAGGCTCATCCTGCCGCCCGGAAACAGGATAGGGCCTGAAGCAATCCTGCGCTTTTGCGGCCAGCTCCCAAGAAAGCGAGTTGAAAAATGGAGCTCAGGGGCACTGCAATTCACAAACCTGCAGAGTTATAAATGATAACTCTCGTCCACAAATATATTGAGGGAAGGCAACGAAGAGGATTTGAAAGCAAGGCAGAATTGCAGGAAATAGATTTAAGGAGGGAGATTCGAATCGCCTTTAAAGCACAGGAAAAGCGGCAAAACCTCGACAATGATGCCCTTGGCCAAAAAGGGCGTATGCGTTTTTTCCTGAATATATTCAGGAAAAAACGCATACGCCCTTTTTGGCCAACCAAGCAACCTGGAAAGGCAAATCAGCGCTACAAAGAAGTCTCGCTTCCCATCGGTCAAAAGGGCCTTGCTGAATAAAGTGTCAATACCAGAAATGCAGGACAGGCCATGGAGAAACGGGAGCCTTGCTACGCTGATGGGCGGGATGTAAATTGGCAACAGCCACTCTGGAGAGGTGTACGGTGTGTCTTGAAACATCTAAAAAACTCAGCTTAGAGAGCATAGGGCACTTCCACTCATGGGCGTATAAATTGGGAAAACTAAAAATCAGCAAGACACAGGCACCCCAAAGATTAGGGCTGCTCTGTTGACAAGAACCTCCACTTCGTTACACCTTAAATATCCCAGGAAAGAGAAAAATGGCTAAAGAAGTTGTGGTCCTTATGTACAATGGAATATCACTCAGCCATGAAATCTACGTCATAAGGCTCGTAGCAGCATGATGAGTGGATTTAGGTACGACGATTCTACGTGAAATAAGTCACACAGAAAAAGACACTTATCATAAGATATCACTTATAGAGGGAATGTAAAAACCGCTACACTTGAACTGTATTACAAAACAGAAGAGAGTCACACGTTTAGAAAACACACTACGGCTGCTTAACGGGAAAGGTGAGGTGGGGTGATGCATAAAACCAGGGTTTCAAATTAGCTCAGATACCGTTCCATAAACCCAATATGTAATAGACAAGACCTAATCCTTGCTCAGTGAACGGGACTCAACACCCCCTATTCACCGCCCAAGAATATATCTGACTAGTAATAATCTTAAAACCTATGTATTGAAATCTCTCTGTATGTGAGGCAAGAGGGTGTAAAGCGGCATAAACACAGCAGTGAAAAGCAGCTAAACCAAATTATAAAAATCAATTACTTTTAAAAAGCCGTGAAGCAAAGACAGTGAAAGAGAGAGAAATTCTTACAAAATTCGTTCAGGGGCTGTGATGCCACCTGGATTGACCATATCTAGACCCACAGCTGATTGAGACATAAGGGTGGACACTTTTGGGGCTGAGAGGTTTGGTGAGGTTGGGTGAGCAAACGCAGACCCTTGAAAGTAATACTGCGTGGTACCCATCCCATGTGTCACACATCTCCAGGTTCAAGGGCACCTTCCTACATCGAAAACATGCATGAGAAACCCAGAAGATGGTACACCGTGTGATCGGGAAAGGTTTCTAAAACGCACCTCATTTCTCATCTCCTTGTGCTCGGGTTCGCCATTCCAGCCGCTTTCCTAGCAATCTCCCTCCTTGGAGAATCAGCACCTTTAACCTCCTGTTCCGTACAGGTTGCAATTTGTCCTGAGGAGGAACGGGAAGAGGGGGAAGCAATGAGAGACTAGCTCTAGGTCTTGGGACAGGCACAGGTCACTCTATTTTCCCATCAGGAAGAAGAATTAACCACAGGCTCAGCCTGCCGCCCGGAAGCAGATTAGGGCCTGAAGCAATCCTGCGCTTTTGCGGCCAGCTCCCAAGAAAGCGAGTTGAAAAATGGAGCTCAGGGGCACTGCAATTCACAAACCTGCAGAGTTATAAATGATAACTCTCGTCCACAAATATATTGAGGGAAGGCAACGAAGAGGATTTGAAAGCAAGGCAGAATTGCAGGAAACAGATTTCAGGAGGGAGATTCGAATCGCCTTTAAAGCACAGGAAAAGCGGCAAAACCTCGACAAAGATGCCCTTGGCCAAAAAGGGCGTATGTGTTTTTTCCTGAATATATACAGGAAAAAACGCATACGCCCTTTTTGGCCAACCAAGCAACCTGGAAAGGCAAATCAGCGCTACAAAGAAGTCTCGCTTCCCATCGGTCAAAAGGGCCATGCTGAATAAAGTCTCAAAACCAGCAATGCAGGACAGGCCATGGAGAAACGGGAGCCTTGTTACGCTGATGGGCGGGATGTAAATTGCCAACAGCCACTCTGGAGAGGTGTACGGTGTGTCTTGAAACATCTAAAAAACTCAGCTTAGAGAGCATAGGGCACTTCCACTCATGGGCGTATAAATTGGGAAAACTAAAAATCAGCAAGACACAGGCACCCCAAAGTTTAGGGCTGCTCTGTTGACAAGAACCTCCACTTCGTTACACCTTAAATATCCCAGGAAAGAGAAAAATGGATAAAGAAGTTGTGGTCCTTATGTACAATGGAATATCACTCAGCCATGAAATCTACGTCATAAGGCTCGGTGCAGCATGATGAGTGCATTTAGGTACGACGATTCTACGTAAAATAAGTCACACAGAAAAAGACACTTATCATAAGATATCACTTATAGAGGGAATGTAAAAACCGCTACACTTGAACTGAATTACAAAACAGAAGAGAGTCACATGTTTAGAAAACTCACTATGGCTGCTTAACTGGAAAGGTGAGTTGGGGTGATGCATAACTTGAGGGTTTCAAATTAGCTCAGATACCGTTCCATAAACCCAATATGTAATAGACAAGACCTACTCCTTGCTCAGTGAACGGGACTCAACACCCCCTATTCACCGCCCAAGAATATATCTGACTAGTAAGAATCTTAAAACCTATGTATTGAAATCTCTCTGTAAGTGAGGCAAGTGGGTGTAAAGCGGCATAAACACAGCTCTGAAAAGCAGCTAAACCCCATTATAAAAATCAATTACTTTTAAAAACCCATGAAGCAAAGACAGTGAAAGAGAGAGAAATTCTTACAAAATTCGTTCAGGGGCTGTGATGTCACCTGGGTTGACCATATCTAGACCCACAGCTGATTGAGACATAAGGGTGGACACTCTTGGGGCTGAGAGGTTTGGTGAGGTTGGGTGAGCAAACGCAGACCCTTTAAAGTAATACTGCGTGGTACCCATCCCATGGCTCCCAAATCTCCAGGTGCAAGGGCATACTTCTACATCGAAAACATGCATGAGAAACCCAGAAGATGGTACACCGTGTGATCGGGAAAGGTTTCTAAAACGCACCTCATTTCTCATCTCCTTGTGCTCGGGTTCGCCATTCCAGCCGCTTTCCTAGCAATCTCCCTCCTTGGAGAATCAGCACCTTTAACCTCCTGTTCCGTACAGGTTGCAATTTGTCCTGAGAATGAACGGGAAGTGGGGGAACCAATGAGAGACTAGCTCTAGGTCACTGGACAGGCACAGGTCACTCTATTTTCCCATCAGAAAAAAGAATTAACCACAGGCTCAGAATGCCGCCCGGTAACAGGATAGGGCCTGAAGCAATCCTGCGCTTTTGCGGCCAGCTCCCAAGAAAGCGAGTTGAAAAATGGAGCTCAGGGGCACTGCAATTCACAAACCTGCAGAGTTATAAATGATAACTCTCGTCCACAAATATATTGAGGGAAGGCAACGAAGAGGATTTGAAAGCAAGGCAGAATTGCATGAAATAGATTTAAGGAGGGAGATTCGAATCGCCTTTAAAGCACAGGAAAAGCGGCAAAACCTCGACAAAGATGCCCTTGGCCAAAAAGGGCGTATGCGTTTTTTCCTGAATATATTCAGGAAAAAACGCATACGCCCTTTTTGGCCAACCAAGCAACCTGGAAAGGCAAATCAGCGCTACAAAGAAGTCTCGCTTCCCATCGGTCAAAAGCGCCTTGCTGAATAAAGTGTCAAAACCAGAAATGCAGGACAGGCCATGGAGAAACGGGCGCCTTGATACGCTGATGGGCGGGATGTAAATTGGCAACAGCCACTCTGGAGAGGTGTACGGTGTGTCTTGAAACATCTAAAAAACTCAGCTTAGAGAGCATAGGGCAATTCCACTCATGGGCGTATAAGTTGGAAAAACTAAAAATCAGCAAGACACAGGCACCCCTATGTTTACGGCTGCTCTGTTGAGAAGAACCTCCACTTCGTTACACCTTAAATATCCCAGGAAAGAGAAAAATGGATAAAGAAGTTGTGGTCCTTATGTACAA